>NW_006922168.1:935676-969078 GCF_000298275.1 Orycteropus afer afer
CCCTCCTTGGGTTTCCGAGGCAGTATCACTACGGAAGTAGGATTGCCCAACCTTCCTTCCGAGGAGTGGCTGGTGGGTTTGAACTGCCAGCCTTACTGTGGGAATAGGGAAACAAATTCATAGTCAATTCAGCAAATCCTTTGAAGAATAGACATATTCCATGTTCCTTGATAGATAAAAGTGGTGGTGGTAGGTGACTGACGAAGATGGTAAGGGGCTAACAGAACACAATCCTTCGCTTCAGGAAGCTAACCTGTCAATGGGAGAAACAGTCAACAGTATCTTAATAGAGTGGGTTAAGTGCTGTAACAGAAAGCTACATCAGGATTCAGATGGAAAGGGACGGAAGGGCCTCAGAAGATGCGGTTGTAGTTCAGCAGATTAACTCTTTAGTCTCAAAAGCCTCGCCTGTGAAAAGGAGGTAATGTTTAGCAGGCCAGCTGGAAGGCTCATGCCCAGGATTAAATGAAAGGATGTGTCCAGTGCTTAGCACAGTACCTAAGATATGCGGGTTGTTTAGTAAATTTTGGCTGATGCTTTTATCTATTAAAAAATAGCAGCACTTACTTTGTAACTCTGCAGAATCTCCGTGTTTTCCACCTCCTGCCTCTCTCCCTTCTTTTCTTTTCATGTTCATAGCCCCAGTGCTATGGATTTGAAAGAAGTACCTCTAAAATTTTAGAGGTCAAGTTTAAGTTTCTTTGGAAGTTTATTTTCCCTTTTTTTTTTTTGGTCTCCTCCACCCCCGCCCTCCCCAATGAATAACCCCAGCTTCCTCTTTCACTTTTTGAAATTTCTGGAACATTGTTGTTGTTGTTATGTGCCGTCGAGTTGGACCCGACTCATAGCAACCCCTCCTTGGGTTTCCGAGGCAGCATCACTAAGGTAGATTGCCCCATCTTCCTTCTGAGGAGTGACTGGTGGGTTTGAACCGCCAGCCTTCTGGTTAGCAGTCAAGTGCCTTAGGCACTAAACTACCAGAGCTCCCAGAACATTAGTAGTAGGGTCCTTTCACAGCATGGCATCTCTCAACGTCCAAGATCTGGGTATTCAATGTTGTAGCCACGGGTCACGTGTGAAGGAGCCCTGGTGGTGCAAGAGTTAAGAGCTCAGGTTGCTAACTGAAAGGTTGAGGGTTCCAACCCACCCAGCAACTCTGCAGAAGAAAGACCTGGAGATCGGCTCCCAGAAAGATTACCGCCTGGAAAACCGTAGGGGGCAGTTAAGCTCTGCCCCATGGGGTCTCTATGGATTGGAATGGACGTGGCAGCACCCAACAGCAGTCACATGTAGTTACTTAAATTTATTAAGAAAAAGTTAATTTACTTACTCACTTGTGCCAGTCACATTCAAGGGCTCACTTGCCAAATGAGGCTAGTGGCTCCCACATTGGACAGCATACTGTGGAAGGTTTTCAGAAAGTTCTTTCAAATAGTGCTGACCTAGAACAGCAGCTGCTGATAGCATAGGCCAGAAAGTGAGCCGTTCACTTTACAGTTTTAGTACTCAAAATCCTCCCTCCTCCATTCGATTATTATTTTCTAAGTCTGTCACCTTTGGTTATTTTCCATTATGTGGTTTGAACAACTTTGATTCTTACTTTTATAGGAGTATAAGCTCTGGATTGATAATATAAGTCTCATAGCTAGACTTATTAAAATGTCTTAGGTTAAATTTCTTCAAATAAAATTAGGTAGGGTTTTAAAACCACATTTTTAGACAGACATCTTTAAAATATTTTTCTGATTAAAGATGACAGACTGATTAGATTAATGCATATATTCAGCAGAAAGGTATAATCCCTTCTTTCGTGTCAGTGTTGTGTTGTTGTTGGGTGCCGTTGAGTCAGCTCCGACTCATAGCGACCTTTCAGGTACAACAAAATGAAACACTGCACTGTCCCGCAGCAGCCTCACAATCCTTGCTGGGCTTGAACCCCTTGTTGCCGCCACAGTGTCACTCCGTTTTCTTGTTGAGGGTTGTCTTCTCTTTTTCATATGTTGTATTTGCCTCTTTTTTTTTTTTTTCTTTTGCAAATGCAGACAGTATTCAGATAGGGTGTTTTATACTGCAGCTGTCGTTTTTGTTGGCATTATTACTTAATGCAGTCACACAGACACACATGCAGACAGGTGATATTGAATACATCAACCCCAGCCTGAAAAATCATACCAGCAACAGGTCACCAAGGTTCTCAGCTAACTGCTGCTGCCAACTTGCAGGGAGGGAAAGTGTTCGCTTACACAAATGTTCAAGTCAGTTTGCTCAGGGCCCACCAGTAACTCATCCCGGAGTGTCCTTGTGGCTGCCTACTGGGCTTTTGTCAGACTTTAACTTTTTTTTGTGTGTGTGTGATTTGGGTGAAAGTTTACAGAGCAAATTCACTTTCCATACAGCAGTTCACATACACTTTGTCTCATGACATTGACTACAATTTACCACAATGCAACAGCTCCCCTCCCACTTCCTCCCGATAGTTACCTCTTCCCTGTGTCCACCCCTCCATGTACCTCTGCCCCCTGAGCTGTCTCCCTGTGCATAAACAGCCTCTCTTTCTCCCATGATTGTTGTCTCCAAGGAGTGTATCTACCTCAGGTAAATGTTCAGTTTATATTGTCTTTTGTTTGGCTGGAAGCCACAGGAATGGGTTCAATTCCAGACCTGAAGGGCAGCTAGGGGCCATAGTCTCAGTGGTTCCACCAGGCTCTGTCAGACCAGCAAACCTGGTACCCCCCTCCTTTTTTATTCCCCAAATGATTTTGAGTTTTGTTCCACATTGTTCTCCCCCTCTGTCCAGGATCTCCTACATAGATCGCCCTTTGAGTGGTTGACAGTGGTAGCCGGGCACCATCTAGTTCTTCTGGTCTCATAGTCATATAGGCTGCAGATTGCATGGTGTACCGGTCACGAGGACTAATTGTTTCCATGAATCTTTGATTTTCTTCATTCTTCTTTGCTCTGGACAAGGAGAGACCCATCCTTGCACTAGATGGCTGCTTGCAAGCTTTTAAGAGATCCCAAAGTAGGAGGTGGAACAACGTTTTGTGTAGTATGTTATACCAATTGAGCTTGATGACCTCTTTTGTCAGAGACTTAAAAAAAAAAAAAAAAACCTACAGCCATAAAAAAAGGTGTTTCTTCTTGCAATAAACACAAACCAGATTTACAAGTATGTAGTAAAAACTAGAATCAACTTGATGGCAGAGGGTTTGATATATTTCGTTAATAGATAGTGAGTTTCTTTGCATACTAGGAAATGTGTTAGCACCATTTTGCTCTGTTCAATTTAGAGGTCCTTATATACTTTATGAAACCCATTCGCTGCAATAGAGAGAGAGGTCAGAGATTGTTAATAGTTGTAATTATTCTGAAAAATTGGACATCACATCAGAGTTCAAAAGAAAGTGAAATATCCCTTAATGTTTTTAAAAACAGCTGGAGTTTAGAATTTGAAAGCACCCTAGAAATAACTGGCTAACACTCTTTACACAAGACAAAACTTAAATTGTGAGATCTACTTTGGTGTTTTTTAAAAATACGTATATATTCACACTTTCTATGTCACAAATTTATATGTAATTGCATAATATTTATAGTTTATATATCTCCATAAAAGGGAAATGACCGAATTTGAGTTCAGAGAGACTCCAGAAAGGAAGTTACTTCACCTGTCACTTTTTTATGTAAATGGGGCCAATTATTGTAATCAGCTTAAGTGGTGGTTTTGAGCACTTTTTAAAAAGTCATGCCTGGCACTAATCCATGCTACAACGTGATTGAGTCTTGGGAACCATTTTCTGAGTGAAAGGAGCCAGACACAGAAGCCCACGTGTTGTGTAATTCCATCGATATGAAATGTCCTGAACAAACACTCCATGGAGACAGAAAATAGATTTTGTTTGCCGTGGGCTGCGGGTAGGAAGGAATGAGGAGTGATAAAATGCTCTGCAGTTAGATAGTGGAGAGGGTCGCACAGCTTTGTGTATAGACTCATCACCGAATGGTATGCTTGAGAAAGGTGAATTTCATGATAAATGAATTATATTTCAGTTGGAAAAATAAAGCAATAATGCATGTGCCTTAGCAGGTGCCTGACACAACAAATTCCGTGAAGATTAGCTGCTGCTGTTGTTAGGGACCATTTCTGAATTTTAAGAAAATAATACAGTAAAACTGGGAAGTATAATATTTGATATTATACTTCACTACCTAAAATATTTAGAGGTGCTATAACCAATAGGTGGCATATTTTGATTAATTATTTTTGCCAGCACTAGTTTCCAGGTTCAGGTGTTAACATCATGGTATCTTTTTTGCCAGAAAGGATCCCATGTTTCAGTCAGTATTACAGTATAATCCCAACAGTGTTTTCTAATTATTTTAAAATAAATACTAAATCTGGTGAGAGTTGTTCATTCTCAGGTAGTCTCAGGTTGCCATGTTCATAGTCCTGTCCTTTTATGAATTCAGGAAGGGAGTAGCATGGGTAGAAATCTTTAATGAAGGCAGATTATATGTATCTTCAGTTTGGGGCTTTTAAAAATCAAAATTATTATAGCTAATACGTACTGTTTATATCTACTAAGCACTCAATAGGGCACATAGGAAATAAGTTCCATACTGTAAATTAATCCCAAGATGTTGGTGTGATAAAATAGATTATTCAGTGCTCTGCTCTGAGGGTAAAAGTGGTGTCTTAGCTTCTCTTCACAGCTGCCATTCAAGTAGAAAATTCTCTGATTAATGATAAAGGCAACGAAATGTAGCCCTAAACCAAACCCATAGCTGTCGAGTCAATTCCGACTCCCAGCGACCCCATAGGATAGAATAGAACTGCCTCATAGGGTTTCCAAGTCTGTAATCCTTATGGCACCAGACTGCCACATTTTTTTTTCCAGAGAGCGGTTGGTGGGTTCAAACTGCCAACCTTTTGGTTAGCAGCTTAGCACTTCAGTCCTGTGCCATCAAGGCTTCTAATGTAGCCCCAGTGCGTAGGAATCATGCTTGATGTATAGTAGTTACTTGGATATTTGTTGACTAAATTAACTAGTAGATATTTATTGGGATACACTGTGATGATAAATAAATCCATAAATCATGGTAGCTATTTATCAAGCCAATTCTACATGCCTAGCATTTTGTTGAAGATCCTGAGAGGGTGGGAATAGAGATACCAAGAAATTCTGTAAATGTCAGTTGCCTTCAAGGAACTTGAGGGTATTTCCGTGTTAGAGTAGAGGGTGAGATAGAGTAAGGCACAGATACTGCAGAACAATGTAAAAAAACATTAGGTTGCACATTGGCATCTCAGTACTTGATGAAGATGTGAAATGATGATCAGAAAAGGAATGCAGTGGTGAGTGATGTTAATGATGAAATGGCAGATGGGGTAGATCTTCGAGGACTGATCAAAGGCTGGAAGATGTTCCAGGCAGGCATACTGACTGATGAGGAGACCAGCTAGGGCCAAGGTGTAAGTTTTAGAGTCAGCCCTTCAAAGGTTGGTGAGATGTGACTGACTGGCTGGAGCTAGAAGTTGAGTTTGGGATTAAAGAGACATAGACTTTGAAGGGTTAGGTGAGCCTGGGTTATACTGAATCTTAGGTTTCAGGAGCTGAAAAGCTTACATTTCATCAGATGGAAGCCCCTTTCTGAAACTGAAAAATGGTTTGATGAATTAGCGCTTTACGTAAAGATGGAGTTGGTGGTTTTGTATCCTCTAGGAGAGTGCTCCTTAGGATTTTGTATCAGCAGCTGGAATGTTCTTAGAAGTGAGATTGGCCAAACTTCGCCTCAGCTACTTTGGTCATGTTGTAAGACAGGACCAGTCCCTGGAGAAGGATATCATGCTTGGTAAAGTAGAGGGTCAGCAAAAAAGAGAAGGACCCTCAAGCACAGACTGACACAGTGGCTACAACAGTGGCCTCAAGCAGAGCAGTGACTGTGAGGGTGGTGCGGGACTGGGCGGTGTTTTGTTCCGTTGTCCGCAGGGCCACTATGAGTCGGAGCCAACTCGATGGCACCTAACATAGCAGCAACAGCAGAGTGAGGGTGGGGAGGTAAGGGGCTCGCTCTGTTGTGCCCTTGTATGTGTAGTGGGCACATGACGCTGAATAGATTGTTACCTTCCTCGTGCCTCTCTGCAGTGCCACCATAGTGATAAATTGATGCCAATTTGCTGTATTCATTGAGTTAATAATCTGAGAGAGAATCTCTTCAAAAGAAAAAATAAAAAACAACCTCAACTCTAGTAAGTCAACACCAGCAACTTGTCAACCAAGAGCTTTCCTGGTCAGAATTTCATTATAGGCCAGTACCAGCATGGGCACATTCTCCACCCTGGTGGACAGGGCGCACTGCCCAGTGGAATGACAGCATGAAGGGGGCCACCTGTAAAGGTGTCTCCCAAACCGGATCATCTGGGGACCCCATGCACAGATTTTCCTGTAACTTTTAAGGTGTATTCCCCCCTGTGCACACATACAGACATATTTTGGGGATGTAATCTATGAAATATGTGGCCAGCCTCTGGTGAAATTATGAAATAAGTGATGTTTATATTTTCCTAACTTTGTTTTCTGCTTTCTTCTGTGTTTTTTTTAAATTGGCCTTCTCCTGTCATCTCTCAAGGAATTAAAAAAAATCAAAACACTTCCCTTGCCCTGTCCCTTGAGTACCTCCAGCACTGTCACTACCACGTCCACACATTATAAATCATCCTCAGCTGAAATCAATGACTGATAAATGAGTCAGACCAGGAATCCACACATCCAGGTTGAATTTCTGATCTTAGATCCAAGACCACCTCCACCCTCAGGCAGGTGAGCATCATGCAGTTCTTAGCCACGACTCCCTGCCACCCTGTTGCTTTTTTCTAGCTGTTCTCTACCAGAGTAGTCACTAAATCCAAAATTCATGTTGCAGAATTTCATACTGGGTAATGGTGGCAGTGGTGGTGGTTGGTTTTCGTTTTAGTTTTTGTCCAATACTGTTCAAAAAGTAAAGGAGAAAAGAGTCTCTTAATTATGACATTCTGGAGCCTTAAAATTCGATCTACATAGAAAAGCAGTGTGATGTATTTGTGAATTATGGTTGTTCACTGTCGTAGTTGAGTTGTCTGTCAACTTGGTTGGGCCTGGTTCGGAGTGGCTGGGCAGCTGGATATAGTTATTCCCCACGATGAGACTGGTAATCACCTCCGTGGTGGAATCTACCGGAGCAGCTGAGTAGCTGTCTTAGGGATGTGGGCTGCTTCCAGTCTATAAGGAGAAGCTTTGAGAACGGTCTCTGCAGCTTTTTGGCGTGCTTGGGTGCTGCATGTAGTGGAGTCTTCATTCTGTAGCCTCCCGTGTTACCTGCGGATCTTGGAGTTGTCTCTGGACTTGAATTAGTGGCCTGCCGTGTGGTTTAATAATTTGGGGACTGTGCCATTTTACTTGTCAACCTTGGGTTTATCAGCCTCGGGAGCCAGCAGCTGAGTTAAGAGATGCCACCAGCTCGGGGGGCTGGGAGCAAGAGGCAGAGCTGAAGGCCAGGGTTGAGGCACTTTCACTCAGCTCCTAGAGCTGGCACTTTGAACTTGGATGTTTGTCCTCGTGAAAAGTAAGAGAATAAATCCCTCTTTGTTAAAGTCACCCTTTGTGGTATTTCTGTTAGAGGGGCTCTGGAGAACCACAACATTGACCCAGCGTGTTCTCAGTGCGTCCAAAGCACAGTGTCCAGAGGACTTGGATGGTTCATTCTTCCTGGGATGTCACCTTCTTTGTGCCCCTTTCTGCCTGTACAGGTGTTTGAAATCACTGAAACAAAAGCTCCCAAGTGAAGGAGAGTGTAGTTTGATCAGAGCTAACTCGGGTGCTAACAGCTGGGTTAGTGCATGGAACGAGGCCAACAAACAATATTTAAAGGTAATTGTCTCAATAGAAATAATTTATAAATTACTACCTGTGAAACAAACTGAGTGACTTTATGTAAAGGATTATTTCCTTTTAGAAATACTGGCACTTTACCCAATTCAGTTGTTTTATTTTAATTTTTTCATATTAGAGTTGATTTGTTTTGCCAAATGAATTGATCATTTTGAAAAAAAAAAGTTCTTTATCCAGTTTGTTTTTCTGTTGTGAAAAATACCTTGTACTGATCCCATAATGCCCCCATATTTTTTCTATTCTCCACAGCATGGTGGTGGTTTTTTCTTGGGGGGGGTGTTATTTCATTGTTATTTCTTGATACTTTTCTTTCTGATTTATTTTCAAGGCAATACATGTTCATTATGAAAATTTAACCCATACCAAAGTGTAAACTCACTGCCGTCATGTAGGATCTGACTCATAGCAACCCTTCCTTGGATTTCCGAGGCAGTATCACTGCGGAAGTAGGTTGCCCAGTCTTCCTTCTGAGGAGTGACTAATGGGTTTGAACCACGAGCCCTCTGGTTAGCAGTCAAATGCCTTAGGCACTACGCCACCAGAGCTCCCTACCAGAGGGTATAAATTGAAAATGTTAAAGTTAGCCTGCCAGCCTAATTCTGCTTGTGCAGAAGCAGACATTGTTGTGTGCACCCCATGCATCTTTCTAGATACTTCCAGTGCATGTGAGCATGTATTCTTGTCTTTGTTTCTTTCTTTTTTTTTTTTTTTCTTAATTGTGATTTGGGTGCAAGTTGATAGAGCAAATTCATTTTCCATTCAGGAGTTCATACATACATTGTTTGATGACATTGATTGTAGTCCCCTTCCCAGTTCCTCCCCTCGGCTACCTTCTCCTTGTGTCCCTCTTTCCCAGGTTTCCCTGCCCTGAGCTCCCTCCCTGTGCAAATACTGCTCTTTTGATGGGTTGATTGCTATAAGGAGGGTACCTACCTGGTGTAAATTTCCACAAACAATGTCCATGTTTGGCTGGAAGTGAGATCAATTCCACCCCAAGAGGTAACTAGGGGCCATATTTTGGGGGTTTCACCAGTCTCTATCAGACCAGTAAGCCTGGTCTTTTTATGATAGCATGCATTCTTTCTAAAGGTTATTTGGTTGTTGTTGTTATGTGCCATCTAGTCGGACCCAACTCATAATGACCCCTCCTTGGGTTTCCAAGGTGGTATCACTCCTTCCGAGGAGTGGCTGGTGGGTTTGAACCGCCAGCCTTCTGGTTAGCAGTCAAGTGCCTTAGGCACTATGCTACCAGAGCTCCTGATAATTGGTTAGCCATACTTCAATTAACCAGTTTTCTCCTGAGGAACATCTCATTGCTTCCTGCTTTCTCTCTGTTACGTGTTTTTTTTTTTTTGCTGTTGTTCTCTGTTGTTCATTTTGTTCGTTTAAAACAATTTTTGGTTTTGGTTGTTGGTGTTTGTGTGTGTGTGTGTGTGATTTGTTATTGCACTTTTGGACATGTTGTTTTACTGTCAAGTTGCCAGAATTTACATAGACTTTCTTGACTTGCAGTTTATAGGTTCCCCCGCAACAACATTTATAACATTTATTTCTGTTATTAAATGTGTCTTGGGTTATATCATGCTAGTATTATATAGGCTTTATAGTTTTGTTGTTGTAGTTTTATTGCATTAGAAAATACTCTACAAAACATTGATCATTTCAACCCATTTTACATGTACAATTCAGTGAAGAGTGCCTAGTTTCAGAAACCTCAGATTCTTGTAGGGAATTGAATTAACTCTTAGGAAAATGCTGGTGTAGTGAGTAAAACCTTGTCCTCTAGGCTGAGTTGAGAGTATGAAACACACAGGCAAGACTGATGGCCTCACGATGCCTTTTCACTTAACCTTTCCCTCCTCCAAGCAGTATGTGATTCTGGGGTATGTTTTGTTGATCTGATTGGTTGAAGAGGAGAGTCATGTGTTAAATTGCTTTAACAACTGTTAATACAGGTAGCTCTGGTGCCAGAAAGGCCATGCTTCCTCAAAAAGAGGAGAGAGGAGATATAGATGTGCAGAAGCAACCTGTCCTCAGGGCCCTTCAGATGATAACAGATATAATTGGGTGGAGAAAGGACAGGAAGGTGTACAAAGTTTTGGATAGCTTTTAGTGAGACACCATATTTCGGGATAAATTACTTAAAATATGCCCCAAATACTTGCATACTCATTTTCATTTCCCTACTAGCTGTTAGTTCCTCAGGGACAAGGAATAGGGTCTCACTCACTGTTGTGTACCCAGTAGTGTCTTCCATGTAGTACAACAGATATTGACTGATAATTAATGAGTGGAGATGATGAATAGGAACTGTATTACAGAAATTCACAAATCCTAGTTATCCAGGTTAAATAGACAAATAAAATTTGTCTTCCTTTCTCCTGATCTATTACTCTTAACATACTGAAGCAAGAAATAACATTTCTTAAAAAAGAGCTGGACATTTAGTCTGCGTGTGTATTCTGTGCAAAAGCTAACTAATGTATTCACATATCCTCAACTATTTTCATTATGTTTGGCTAAAAAGAAAAATGAGCAAGGTTAGAGCAACTGAGTTTCCCCAGTGTTGAAATAAAATTTGGTTTGAGTTCCGTAACTGAAAATTATCACTGTGTTTCCTCCTGCTTCATTTTCTACACTGCCAAGGGATGGAAGTGTAGTTTGCGAGGAAAACATTTCAGTATTTCTTGTACCTCTGAAAATCCACGTAGGGAGAGCATTGTATTCGGGGTTCTGTATTCGTGCCAGCAGAGGTCACTGTGCTGCGATGCTCGGAAGCCCAGGGCTGTCTTCTGCAGATGCTGTGGTTACCCTGCCGCGGTATTCCCACCCGAACTTCACTGGTTAAGTTCTGGGAGCTTGATCACGTTCCTTTTCTTTTTCCTCCTGTTAAAAATCAAAGCCACTTGCCTCTCATCGTGTAGATTGCCTTCGTTATAGTCTGTCCACATGAGGAGAGCATACCCTGACGAGATCCTGAGGGGTCCTGGCACCTTCCCGGAGCATGCCGATGGGAATCTACTAACGGACAGACACTCGGATTTCCCACAAACTCATGGACTCTTAGAGTTTAAAGGAAGTTCAACACTGATCACATTCAGCATTTGGGGCGGCATAGGGAGACGTTGCCATTTATTACTTTGACATTTCATTTGCTAATCCACAACTGTTAGTGGTTGCTTTTGAGTCAATTCTGACTGACAGTCTTTGTGGAATTCTTTGCAGGACAGTCTTCTGATAATAGTGTGGGATTTTACTTTGAAACTGTTTAGACTTTTACCCTAAGATGTGTTGTATGTGAGTATATGACGACAACCTTCAGAGCAGAGCGTTTTTTATAAGGTCATCTCTGCAGGTGGATCTGTTGATGATATAACATAGACAAGGATTTGAGAACAAAACAAAATGCTGGTTTTCTATAAAATTGTCAGGATGCCCTTACCAGATGTCGTTGTTGTTAAGTGCCATCGAGTCGGACCTGACTGATAACAACCCCTCTTGGGGTTTCCGAGGTGGTATCACTAGGGAAGTAGATTGCCCAACCTTCCTTCTGAGGAGTGGCTGGGGGGTTTGAACTGCCAGCCTTCTGGTTAGCAGTCAAATGCCTTAGGCACTACGCCACCAGAGCTCCTCCTTACCAGATAGTGCAAATCAGTAGATCTCAGGCTGGCCTTGTTCAGTGATCCAGGTTACTTTTCAGGTGATTTGAAAGGTGATAAGGGATGTTGTGAGGGGAGCAAGCAGCTGGGGTCAGGGAGCCCTGCTGTAGCCCAGCGTGGTCAGCCTCAGTGAGAACATGACACCAGATGCCTCCAGTGTGAGTTCTAACCTTCAGCGGTAGAGTGTGTAGTGCAGTGCTTCACATGGGACCCAGAGGGAGACTGTCTGCATCTGAATCCACTCACTAGTTCTGACATTATCTTACAGGTTACCCTCTGCACTTGTTTCTTATCTATGGGGTTGATAATAAGACTTGCCTCATAAAGTTGTGATATGAAATAATTGGGTTAATATTTGTAAAGTACCTGCAACAATGCCTAGAACATAGAAAATACTCAAGCTACTATTATTACACTGTCAATTTTTCTACTTAGAACCCATACTGGGATTTGATAGCTGAATTCTTAGACCTTTGTTCAACTGGACTATTCCTTAGTAGTCTTAATCTTCAATTTATGATATCTGTACCAAGGAAAAGGAACCCTGGTGGCACAGTGGATAAAGCACTTGACTGCTAACCAGAGGTCGGCCATTTGACCCTACTGGCTGCTGCACGGGAGGGAGATGTGGCAGTCCACTTTCGTAAAGATTTACAGTCTGGGGACCCTATGGGGCAGTTCTGCCTTGTCCTGCAGGGTCAATGGCAGGAGGCTTGGATTTTTTTTTTTTTTTTAAATATCAAGAAAACAGCATCTGTGTATATAATATTTAATGATTTAAATTTTTCCCATTTCTTTTGTAAAAGTTTTTCCCATATTAATATAGTTTCTTCCTCTTGATCTGATGTCTTACTCCATGGAATTTCTCCTTTGGCATGTAGAATCACATTTTAGTGGATCATAATGATGCTTATTTATTTACTTAAATGTCATTGTTTCAGTGAAAATCATAAGGCACAAAAAGTTTCATTGGTTTTTTTAAAACAGGATTTCTCTGTAATGTTCAAATTTATTACAGCATTTCTTATTAGAAATCTGTTACGTCATTTATAAAGCATTTGTATTCAATCAACCCAACTGAAATTTTTAAAAAATCTTAATCTCTTTAATATAGTAATCTGGCCATTTCTATAAAAGGTCTTTGTGTTAAGTTTTGATTCAGTACAATCACAATTTATTACTCACATACCATTTCTGAATGAGGCAAGCCATTATTCAGTGCATAAATATGTAGATGAAATTTTAGATATTTTTGGATTTGGTCTTGAAAGGTGATAGTAGTAATAGTTTAAATTTTTATTTTTAATGTATATGTTTAACCGCCTCCTCCGCCCCCAACCATTACTCCACAGAGACACTGCCTCCTGGTACGTGGGATAAACTGACCATGGTGAGACATTGTGCTTCCAACTTGCTACAGTCTAGTATTGGTATATGAACTATGGTCGGGGAGGGGGACAATTATTATCCAAATAGTTTGTCTAATAAACATCTGGCATTTCTGTAGGCCTGGGAGATTTTCCCTAGATACGTAGAAGGTCATAAACTAGAATGCCTTCTCCATGAATTTCAAGGCCGTGTGTTTCTTAGGCAAAGGGTTTTAAAATTAATGTTGACTCACATATTCCCTGGAAAAATACGTAATACTAGCACCAATTAGCTGCACTCTGATTTTTAAATTAGTCCCAAATGTGGACATTCTACCCCTCCCTTACACTCCCATAGAAAAAGGTGAGCCGTTGTGGTGTAGAACGTCACACAGTTATGCGCTGTACAGTACCAGCTGTTACACCTGCCGATGTTTTAGCAGCCGTGCAAATCAGCCAGCCTTTTTGTATGTTTCTTCTAGTCGTATTAGCATCTGTGTGATGAATTCAGAATGTGTTAATTTCTCCAGATGGTTGAGTGGCTTGGAAACAAGAACTTTTACTGGAATATATTATGATCTATTTCATAAGTCTTAAGTTACAGGATGTTTTGCTTTTTTTTGTTGTTGTTGTTGTTTTTAAAGATTAGAAACATCACTTTTTAATGTTTTCCCATTCATCTTATAAGTTTAATAAAAAGATCATTAGAACTAAAACATGAGTTTTCTAACTTATTTTAGTTTTCAAGAATGACATTGGGTCAAGATATGTTTTGTCAGTAGTTCTTTTATGGAGGCTAAGGAAATAGCTCAAAATACTATTTATGTCACTTTTTAGTTGTTTTTATTTTCCTTTTCATTATAATCTGCTCTTGTGACTTTTGTAATATTAACATTTACTCAAGTCTTTCCTTCTTCCAAAATACTTACTCATACAATAATTTTACTCCATATTAGTATCAATATATATAAGGAAAAAATTAATTTCTTTAGAATTTATACTTGTGGGTAATTGTCATTTCTTGGGGATGTGTGGAAGCTATGAGTTTGGGTAATACTCTGTATAATTTTAAATTCACTAAACTTTTAACCTGACTTTGGCTTGAATTGACTTCATCATCCCTTCATTATTGAATACATTCATTCATTCATTTATCAGACATGGTCTTGCCTATTGAGGAACCCGCAGTCTGGTTGGGAAGGTCACTGTGTTACCAGATGAGTTACGGGGCAGAATGGTTGGTGCTGTGATGCAGATGTGAGTGGTGTGCTGTGCAGGAGCTTCGGAGGGACAGTCAAGAGTAGAAGCATCATCAGAGAAAGTGACGGTGGACAGATCCTGGAACTTGCTAGAAAATGAAGTGCATTGCACAGGGTTATCTGAAGGCAGGAAAAAGGACGTGAGGTGAAGAGAGGGCAGTGGGAAGCTTTGCTCAGCCCTCTGACGGAAGCTCAAGCCGCCCAGCCGAGGCCTTTTGCATTGTATTTTGCAGGCAGGAGGCAACTGTCAGCACAAACATCACATGGTCTGACTCAGATCACAGGTAAAGGCTCACCTTGCTAACTAATATATAATCATAATAAATAGGAGTGATCCCAGGAAATAGTGCTGAAAAAGCCAGAAATTGTCTGTCCTAGTTAACTAGTGCTGCTGTAGCAGAAATACCAAGAGTGGATGTCTTTTACAAACAAATTTATTCTCTACAGTTCAGGAGGCTGGAAGTGTGAATTCAGAGTGCCAGCCTAGGGGAGGGCTTCCTCTCTCTGTCAGCTCTGGAGGAAGTCCTTGTCTCCTTTCAACATCTGTGGGCCAGTGTCCTTGGAGATCTCCATGTGTCTTGGCATCAGTCTCCCCCTGGATCTGGGAGGCTCTCAGCGTAGGAACCCTGGATCCAAAGGATGTGCTTCACTTGCTCTTCTCTGTTGGTGGTAGTGCGACCCATGAGTCTCTGCTCAGTTCTTTAATCTCCTTTGTATTTCGAAATAGATTGATTCAAGATACAACCTAAATGTGTACATTCTGTCCTGCCTTATTAAGATCACAAACATTTCTTAATCCTGTTTAACATAACCTAATCCTTCCTCATTAACCCATACAGTTTAGAATTTACAGCACATCACAAATGGACGATCACTTCATCATATCACAACATGCAGGATGGTTACATCATTACATAACTGCCAAACCTCTGAGAATCATGCCCTTGCCAAGTCAACACATTCTTCTACTTTTCTTAAGATTTTTGCTTGTTGTATATGTTTTTCATCTCTTTTTCCAAATTTTTATTGTGACTTGGATGAAAGTTTACAGAGCAAACTCATTTTCCATACAGCAGTGCATACACATTTTGTTGCATGACATTGACTGCAGTCCCCACGATGTAACAGCTCTCTTCCCACTTCTTCCCTGTGGTTCCCTTTTCCCTGTGTCCCTCTTTCCCATGCATTCCTGTCTTCTGAGCTGTCTCCTTGTGACAATACTGCCCTTCTGATCTCCCATGAGTGATTGTTCTAAGGATTACCTGGTGTAAATGTTCACCTTCTATGCCTGTCTTCTATTTGTCTGGAAACCATGGGAATGAGTTCAATTCTAGGCCTGAAGGCTAACTAGGGTCCATGTTCTCAGAGGTTTCACCAGGCACTATTAGACCAGTAAGTGTGGTCTTTTAAAGATTTTGAGTTTTGTTCCACATAGTTCTCCCACTCTATCCAGGATCTCCAGCCTGATCCTTTTCTGAGTAGTGGGCCATAGTAGCTCGATACCACCTGGTTCATCTTGTCTCATGGTCATATAGGCTGAGGTTCCCTTGGACCAATTGTTTTCATGTGCCTTTGGTTTTCCTCATTCTTTTTGGCCCAGATGAGGAGGGACCAACTGTTGCATCCAGATGGCCACTTGCAAGCTTTTAAAACCCCAGTCGCTGTTCACCAAAGTGGGATGTAGAACAGTGTTTTTGTTTAGTATGTCCACAGGTCCAACAACTCAATCCATCAGGGTGATTGACTATGGCTAAGAAGTTACTATTACTTTACCCACTCTTCTATTTGTATGGACATTCTTAGAGCACATGCAAATCAACACATAACTCTTGAGGGACACAATTCATCCACAGCAATATCTTTAGAGTCCCCTCTACTTGGGTCCCAGCACTCCTCTTTCCTGCTCTTTGATGCATCATCTCCCTAACAATCCCTGACTCTGTGACTCCAGCTGCTGGGGCTCTTACCTACCATTCCTTTCTCCACCTCCCCAGCTTTGAACAGAAAGGACCACCCTGGTAGATCATAAGGAGGAAAGAACTATTTGACCTCACCTCTGTATTGTGTACTCAGACCCTCTTCCTCTGTCCAGACCTGTTCTGCTGTTGTTGGTGCCACTGAGTTGATTTCCACTCATAATGACCCCAGGTGTGCAGAGTGGAGCTGCCTCGTAGGGTTTTCTAGGCTGTAATCTTTAGGAGCTCTGGTAGTGTAGTGCCTAAGGCACTTGACTGCTAACCAGAAGGCTGGCGGTTCAAACCCACCAGCCACTCCTTGGAAGGAAGGTTGGGCAATCTACTTCCATAGTCATACCATCTGAGAAACCTAAGGAGGGATCACTATGAGTCGGGGTTGACTTGATGGCAGCAGGTCTTTCTCCTGTGGGGCTGCAGGGTGAGTACAACCGACCTTTGGTTAGTAGCTGAGCACTTAACTGTGGAACCATGGCTCCTTTAGACCTATTTTACGTGTGGAAAATTGCGTATGGAATTTTAATTTAGGCCTTTAGGATAGTGCATGAATAAAGAGCATAACTTTGGAACCGAACCTTTCTGCCTCACACTAGTTGTACGAAGTTGAGTAAATGACTCAGTTGTTCTGTGTTTCAGTTTCTTCATCGGTGAAGGAGGGTGATAGCTGAACATGATAGTGCACATAAGACACTTGGAATAGAACGTGTTGTTGTTGGGTGCCATTGAGTTGGTTTCCAACTCGAGCAACTCTGTGTACAACAGAAAGAAACGTCGCCTGGTCCTCTCCCTTCCTCATGGTGTTGCTGTGTTTGAGCTCATTGTTGCAGCCACTGTGTCGGTTCATCTCCTTGCAGTTTTTCCTCTTTTTTTTGTTTGACTTTATTAAACATGATGTTCTTCTCTAGGGACTGGTCTCTCCTAACAAAATGACCAAAGTAAGTGAGACATCCTTGTTCTAGGAGCATTCTGGGTGTACTTCTTCCAAATCAGTTTTCATTTTTCTTGCTCTATTTCTCGGAAGGAGCACTGGCCAATCTACTACCGTAGGGATACCACCTCGGAAATGCTATATTTATATTCTTCACCAGCACTATAATTCAAAGGCATCAGTTTTATTTCAGTCTTCCACATTCATTGTCCAGATTCCCGTGGATATGAGACGATTGAAAATACCATGGCTTGGGTCAGGCATACCTTAGTCCTCAAAGTGACATCTTTGCTTTTTAAATACTTTAAAGAGGTCTTTTGCAGCAGACTTTGCCCAAGGCAAGATGTCATTTGATTTCTTAACTACTACTTCCATGTACATTGATTATGGATCCAAGTAGAATGAAATCCTTAAAAACTTCAATCTTTTCTTTGTTTTTATCATGCTGCTTATTGGTCTGGTTGTGAGGATATTTATTTTTGTCATGTTAAGGTGTAGTACATAGCGAGGCTATAGCCTTTGATCTTCTTCATCAGTAAGTGCTTCAAGTCTCCTTTACTTTTAGCAAGTAAAGTTGTGTCATCTGCATATCGCAGGTTGTTAAATGAGTCTTCCTCCAACCCTGATGCCATGTTCTTAAGTATGTTGAAAGGATACAACCCTGATACACAGCTTTCCTGATTTTAAAGCACTCAGTATCCTCTTGCTGTTTGAACGACTGCCTCTTGGTTTGTGTACAGGTTCCTCTTGAGCACAATTCCCGTTCTTCACAATGTAATCCATAATTTGTTATGATACACCATTGAATGCCTTTGCATAGTCAGTAAAACACAGGTAGATATTGTTCTGGTATTCTCTGCTTTCAGCCAAGATCCCTCTGACATAAGTGATGATACCCTTTGTTCTATGTCCTCTTCTGAATCCAGCTTGAATTTCTAAATTCTAGAGGGAAAGGATTTGACTGCAGACATTAGGAGTACTGGGCCTGCCTGTTCTTAATATTCATTCTTAAGAAGGAGTATCCTAGAAAATGTATGGAAATGGAATGCTGGGAGAAGTCTTTAGATTTAAATTCTCCCTCTCTTTCACAGTAGTTTACTATCAAAACATGTACTTTACACCCTATGTGTATAGTAATGTGCTAGATTTGGGATAAAGCCAATAAAAGTTACTGCCTCTGCCATGTTGTGTTTATTCAAAAACAGTATTGTTATGCATGGTTGTATAGAAATCTATAAAGAACAAAACCAGCTATTTAAGAAGTAACCAATGCCGAGACTGGATGGACAGTCATCAGTGAGAATGTTCTCTGAGGTTGTTCCTACTCACAGCTCACGTGCTCAGTTTACTGTGCTGGGAAAGGCAGGGGAAGAGGCAGGTCTGGTGGAGCAAAGGGAACGGGGCAAGACAGCCCTCCAAACACCGGCTCCGGCGAGCTTGGTGACTTGGGAAGTGAATGCGCTCAGCCTGGTCTCCACTCAAGTCAAGCTGGGTCAGATGCTGACCACGGTGAGTGTGGCTAGTGACAGCGGCGTGGTGACTGAGACAGGCTGAGGGTGCGATTAGGAGGCCCTGGCACCTCCACATTCTTCTAGTGCAGTAGTGACCTAGGCATTATGAAGCGAAAGGAAACAGGCTGTGAGGCTAAGGCTGGAGGCACACATTCCATTTGCGATTCTGGAACTGACTGGCCTTGTGACCTTTAGAACTTAGTGGGTGATGGTTAAAGAAAATTAGAGCCTGAAGGCTCAGGAGAGATCATCTGGGCCATGATTAAGAACGTGGATATGTCAGGCTGGGGAGAGAGGAACAAACTTGAAAGAAAGCATCCTGTGTTTCGTAATGGAAGGTAAAATAGCTTTTTCTAATTCCGCTAGCCGAGGGAAAGTGTGTAGAATCCAATCCGGTCCTGTCATGAAGGCCCATAGGGGCCTTCCATTAACCTCATCAGCCCATCTGTTTGCCGCGCTTTCCTCATCTCTAAAGCCGGACAGAAAATACTAGCTGTTTACAGCGAACATCACATGACATCAAAGTGTGAAAATTTCTTGGAAGTTTGGGAAGACGTAGGGAAAACAGAACTCTTCTAAATGCACGTGGCCGTTTGCTGCCCTGCTTGCTGGAGGCGCGGTCTCAATCTCTGGGAGTTGAAGGTAGAGCCGCTCCCACTAGCCCCGTGCAAGTGAATCAGCAAGAAGGAGGCACTAAGATCTCCGGGCTCGGCAAATAAAAACACAGGACGTCCAATTAAACTTGAATCTCTGCTTAACCGCAAGTGAACTGTGAGTATCAGTGCACCTGAAACTCTCACGGAGCTGACCATTCTGCATGTTATCCGGTGACCCTAAGTTTAGGAACCGCGAATCAAAGTACACAGGACAGTGACCGACGGCTTGACGCCTAGACTGTGTGAGGCGCATCATTGGTGGCCTCGGCCCGCCTGGCTTTTTCTAGCTGCGGAGCAGAGATGGCTTACCATCTTTCCCTTCTGCCTCCCTCCTCCTCTTCAGGATTGTGGAGTTGTGGTACTAGCCTTTTGCCAGCGTTTGTCGTTGTGTTATTGTCAGCACTGTTGTCGAGTTACAGCAGTAACTGCGCTGCAGTGTCTGCTGTACTAGACCTTTCACGTAATTATTCCATCCTCTAAACAACATGTGCGAGTAGACTTTATGCTTTTACTTTACAAATGCCAAAGTTGAACAGCTAATTTGGCAAAAGCTGGACTCTAACTCAGGAGTATCTTGAGGATAAATCATACATTTTTAACATCCATTCTTTATGGTTTGGATCAAGACAGTTTGTAGCTGACTCCACGACAGAAAATTATCCAGGGCTTGTCTTCTTTTTCTTCACAGTCTGTGCTCTAAACTTTCTTTCCCTCCAAACCAGGTCCCGTGTGGCCAGGTTCCAGGCTCTCATTCAAATCTCCAGATTTAAAGAAGTCACTTTGTTTGCCTCAAATCGTACTTTCTCCTGCTAATTAAATGCACAGTGCGTTTTGATTCCTTTAGAAATAGTTTGGTTCCTTTCCTGAATTTGTGGAGTTTGGCATGAGCTGAGTTAATTATGTGTTGGTCTACACACAATATTTATCTGTAGAATGTACAGATTTTTTTTTAATATCAAGTTAAAACGTGGAAATCCATTGTTGAAGCATATTTTTTCAGCCACATTACATTTGGGGTGAATTGTAGTTTCTTTTGCCCCTGAGCCCCAACTATCTTCTCCATCTGATTTCACTTCTGTGTGTTCTCAGCTGAAGGATTTTAGAAAGGTGACAGCTGGTGGACTATAACATGCAGAATCTATTTTTGTTCAAGATTGTCAACTTCAGTTGACAAACGAGAGAGATGCAGTGTTCCACTTGCTTATAGGACCAGTACCTGCCCAGTGAGTTAGTTTAGAAAGATTTCAGCTTTCCCAGTGCTTACAGATTAGGTTTAGGCTTAACTGAACCTGTACAGAGATTTTAGTTACAGGAATTGAAATCTCGTGTTGACCTGACCAGTTTTTACCGTGTTGCTCGCTTCCTCCCCGAGGTTTTGTCTCTTCAGGTCAATTCAGAGCTTGTGTCCGTTCTGGCTCCTCCTTGTGAATGATTTTCATAGTGAATCCTTTATAATGGGGATGATCAAGACCGTCTTTGTCATTTTTCTTAAGCACCAGATGACAGCTGCATGAGACATTTGGGAAGTTGTGTTCAAAATCTGGCACGTGGGTTTCGGTAGCCAGCTGAACTGTGAGAAACCCACATCTTTATCAGTTTTAAGCTGAAGGCATTTACATGCAGTATGTTTTTTTCTTTCTTTATTTAAAGATACTGCATGTAAATGCCTTCAGCTTAAAATTTAAAAAGATGTGGGCGGCTGACACAGTGGTTAAAGCATTCGGCTGCTAACCAAACTGTCAGTGGTTCGAACTCACCAGCCGCTCTGCAGGGAGAAAGATGTGGCAGTCTGCTTTTGTAAAGATCACAGCCTTGGAGAGCCTACGGGGCAGTTCTGCTCTGTCCTGTAGGGTCGGTATGAGTTGGGATTGTCCGTGACAGTGGGTTGTTTTGTTTTGTCTTTTTTTAAATAACGTGAAGGAACAATGACAAAAGGCTCCAGTTTTGTAACGTTAATCTTTTGAAAACATTTTGCTCTGAGGGAGATGGAAGATACTGAGGTGCGATTCAATAGAGTGCTCCAGTGTAAACCCCAAATAGAACACTAAACCAAAAACCAAACTCACTGCCGTGGAGTTGGATCCGACTCATAGCGACCCCTCCTTGGGTTTCCGAGGGGGTATCACTACAGAAGTAGATTGCCCAACCTTCCTTCCGAGGAGTGGCTGGTGGGTTTGAAACACCAGCCTCCTAGTTAGCAGTCAAATGCCTTAGGTACTATGCCACCAGAGTGTAAATTCGAATTAGCTAAATTTTGGATTTTTTGAAATCTAGGTAAGAAACTAAAGTTAAGGTACATATTTGGTATCACTTTTACAGAACCCATTTATATGTGGGCTTTTAAATAGAATTACATTAATAATAACAGTAAATGATGAGTGACGGGTGCTCAGGGCAGCCACAGCCTAATGGTAGCATAGTAAGCAGAGGTATTCAGTACTGAGAACTCCACCATGTGCCTGTGTAGATAACGTTTAGTCTTAGAGTTTGAAACTGTTGTCACACTCAGAGGTATTTGGTCCCAATTACTTTGCTACATAGATGTCTTCTATCCAGTGATTATTGTAGACTGCCCTAGCCATTTGTGAAACTGAAAAGAACAAATAAGGGAGCCACCATATTCCACTTGGGTCATGGATGTCCACGAGCTAGTTTACAGACATGCCGGTGTGCAGCTTTGTCCTTGCAGTGCTTGGCAAAGTGCCTGACCCCCGCCTGTTGCTGCGAGCTGCCTTGGAGTCAGCTTCTGGCTCACGAGGACCCTCACATAACCACATGGGACTGTGGTGACCACCGGGTGGATGTTTCTAAGCCGGCTTACCGGGCTTCCTTCCCGGTCTGCTGTAGTCGGGAAACTCCACCAAGACCCATTCAGCATCACAGCGGCACGCAGGCCACCACTGACATGAGCGGCGGCTGTGCTTGAGGCGCGATGACCCCCATCAAAGACTGTGCTTCTGGGTGTGGCTGGCACCGGTGTCTGTCCCCTCTGCACCTTCTTACCGAATCAAAGACTCCTTTCAAATTTATAATCCCTGACAGGGATGGAGCGCCTAGTAAGCCAGCTGAACACAAGATGTGGTGAAAACACGTGAAGCTGTGCACATGGAATGTGAATAATACTAATCACCTGTGCACTAGTAAGTAAGCATAAGCAAGGCCATGTGTACCTTGGTTATTGGCTCATCGACCCCTTCTTGTATTAAACTTTCTGCCGGCCACCATTACTAGATACCACATACATAGCACCTCTGTTCGGGGCACATAGGTGCATGCTATGCATAGTGACATCTATGCCAAGTGACATAACAATAAAATATTAGTGACAGTAACAATACCATTTAGTTCATTCAATTAATTATTGGATGAAATCAGCCTGGCAAATTCCTCGTGCACCACCATGTTTTTCCAGTAGGGGAAATTCTACTTTTATCATTGGAATGAGTGCTAAGAAATAAAAGTGGGAGGCTTATGATGGACTTTGATAGAATTGATTTCATAAGAGTTACAGCTGTAGAGCAAAGCGACTGAAAGAACTCACCGATAATAAATAGGAAAGGATTTTGGAAGATGAGTTTCTAGTCAGAAGTTTTATATAATAACCAATGATGTTGAGCCCAGTTCTCCTGGCCTTTTATTTTCCTGTTAACTTGTCTTCACTGAGGATACCGTGTTATACAGGGAAGTCTTTGGCTAAAATGGTCTGCAAAAAGTATAAAGTTATATGGAAAAAAATCTTGTAATTGCATAACAAATATTTAGTGCTTTCAGTCAGTGTAAGTTGTTTTCTTTGTAGGTCATCTTGTAGTCATACCCTCTGAGCCTATCAGTCTTTCTACCTTTAGCGTTTGTGCCTATGATGCCTTCCCCTGAACTAGAACAGGGCCACCACTGAGCCTTTGTCACATTTAACATTTAGAACAGCTAAGGGGGATGAATTAGTCCGTCAGTTTGCTGTATTTTGGTGGCTTGCGTGTTGCTGTGAGGCTGGAGGCTGTGCCACCAGTATCTCAAATGCCAGCAGGGTTGCACATGATGGACAGGTTTCAGTGGAGCTTCCAGACTGAGTCGGAGTAGGAAGAAGAAAGAGGCCATCCACTTCTCAAACAATTGGCCAGGGAAAATGTTATGAACAGCAGAGAAACACTGTCTGATACATTACTGGGCAACTTTATGAATAGCCCTGAAACATTTGTCCCATACAGTGCTGGAGGATGAGCCCCTCGGGTCAGAAGGCACTTAAAATACGACTGGGAAAGAGCTGCCTCATCAGAGCAGAGCCAACATTAATGATACGGATAAAGGAAAGCTTTCGGGACCTCCATTTGTTGACATGCCAAACTGAGCAGAAACGACTGCAAACATCCATTAATAATCAGAACATGCAATGTACAAAATATGAATCTAGGAAAATTGGAAGTTGTCAAAAATGAAATGGAACACATAAAGATTGATATCTTAGGCGTTAGAGAGCTGAAATGGACTGGTTTTGGCCATTTTTAATCAGACAACCATATGATCTACTGTGCTGGGAATGATAAATTGAAGAGGAATGGCATGGCATTCAGCATCACAAAGAATGTTTCAAACTCTGTCCTGAAGTACAATGCTGTCAGTGATAAGATAATATCCATACACCCACAAGGAAGGCAGTTAATACTACTGTTATTTTAATTTATGCACTAGCCATCAAACCAGAGATGAGGAAATTGAAGATTTTTACCCAACTTCTGTAGTCTGAAATTGACTGAACATGGAATCAAGATGTGCTGATTATTACTGGTGATTGGAATGCAAAAGTTGGAAACAAAGAAGAATCACCGGTAGCTGAAAAATTTGGCCTTGGTGATAGAAATAATGCTGGAGATCATATGATAGAATTTTGCAAGACTAATGACTTATTCAGGAGCTCTGGTGGCGTAGTGCCTAAGTCATTTGACTGCTAACCAGAAGGCTGGCAGTTCAAACACATCAGCCACTCCTTGGAAGGAAGGTTGAGCAATATACTTCCATAGTGATACTGCCTCGGAAACCCAAGGAGGGGTCTCTATGAATCAGATCCAACTTGACAGCAGTGAGGTTTTTTTTTGTTTGTTTTTTGAGTGAGAATGACTTACTCATTGCAAATACCTTTTTTCAACAACATAAATGGCAGCTATACACATGTTCTTTGCCAGATGGAGTACACAGGAATCAGATGGACTATATCTGTGACAAGAGATGATGGAAAAGCTCAATATCTTCAGCCAAAACCAGACCAGGAGCTGATTGTGGAACAGACCATCATCTGCTCATATGCAAGTTCAACTTGAAGTTGAAGACAATTCAGACAAGTTCATGAGAGCCAAAATATGACCTTGATAATATCCCTCCTGAATTTAGAGACCATCTAAAACTTGTTGTGGTGCATTGAACACCAGTGACCAAAAACCAGAGGAACCGTGGGATGACATCAAGAACATCATCCATGAGGAAAGCAAAAGGTCATTAAAAGACAGGAAAGGAAGAAAAGACCACAATGGATGTCAGAAAAGACTCTGAAATTTGCCCTTGAGTGGAGAATAGCTAAAACAAATGGAAGAAATAACAAGGTAAAAGAGCTGAATAGAAGATTTCAAACAATCGGTTCAGGTATAGCAAGGATCATGGCGCTGGCACAGGACTAAGCAGTGTTCATTCTGCTGTGCATGGGGTCGCTGTTAGTCAGAAATGACTCAGTGCCACCTGACAAAAACAACATTTCCTTAGAATTCTTACATTCCTCCAGTCTTATTTATTTCAGGCTTTAGATTCATAGTTGAAATTCATTCTGATTAAGCAGTGAATCTCTATTGTGTTATGTACAATTAGCATGACTATACGTTCCTGTTTTGCCAGAAAGCCCCCGTTGATGTCTGATGTCCCAGCAAAATTATTAATAGTGCCTCTCTTCACTCTCAGAAGTGTTCTGCCATGGTCACTCACTTACATGTTTGACATTCTTTTAGCAAGTGAGAAGAGATGAACATAGTACCCTGGACACAAGTTGTCCAGCAGCAGCACGTGATGTTTAAGGCTTTAGGAAGAAGAATGTTGTTGTTGTTGTTGTTGTTGTTATGTGCCATCGAGTCGGACCCGACTCATAACGAGTCCTCCTTGGGTTTCCTAGGCGGTATCACTCCAGAAGTAGATTGCCCAACCTTCCATCCGAGGAGTGGCTGGTGGGTTTGAACCACCAGCCTTCTGGTTAGCAGTCAAGTGCCTTAGGCATTACACTACCAGGAAGAAGAATGGGAGTAATCAAAGTCTGGCAGAAATGTGTGTGACATGGTTCATCTCCCAGCTCTGAAGGGGGCAGAGAGAGCAATTTTCTGGTTTATTTGAGGAGGATTGGTGCCAGATGGCTGATGCCCAGAGTGGCTTTTTACCTTCAATTAGATACTTATGTCCAGACGTATTTGTTGAGTGCCTGCATGTGCCAGGTGCTGTAGGGAGCAGTGGGGATGCACAGTGAACAGGAATGACAGGGCGTTGCTGGCAGGGAGCTGACAGAAATTCTCCAGTCTGGCTGTTTGTCCAACTTATGGAAACAGGTCATTCCAGCACCTCCCCTTCACTTTATAAACTGAAGACCAGGCTACAGGCTGTAGCTCCATCATCTGCAGACTAAGTTATATTCTCTCCAGCTTCAGAGCCTTTATCGGCCATAAATTCAGTATGGCTTTGTGGAATTGCCTTTCACTAAATTACCTGTTGATGGTGCCTGACACCTCATCTACTGTGCTCCTCTCATAGCAGTTGCCTCAGAGAGACACTGAGAATGTCAGACAACACAAACTAGGGATTTGGTTCCAGAAGCATTTGAATAATCAGATACTTATCCTGATGTACTTGAAGTAACTTATGGCCGACCTTCCGTTACTCCTGAACATAGCTGGTAAACCAGGAAGTGAGTACCAGAGCCTCCTCAGGAGCCAAAACAGTTGTGACCTGATCTGTTCTGGGGGTGCATGCAGGACTGGAAGGGCTAGGCCAACTACCTCAGTTTTAGGCAGGCCCAAGAGATCGTGGAAGGGATCGGCCAAGGTCACTCTGACAGGAAGCTCTGATAAGAGGCTGAGGCTGCTTGTGCTAGGCCCTGTGGGTGTGTGTCTGAGTGGACAACTGCTAAAACGACAAGGAGGACACATGTTCTGACCTCCTCTAATCCCACAAGAGGAAGACAGGATTACCAGCAGTAACCCAAAGCCTATTGAGAGCTCCTGGGGGGGTGTGTGCCTCTAACCAGAATACAGGGCAGGGCCTGCAGGTCCAGCTTGCTCCTGGCTAACAGAAGAGTGGAGGGCTTTCTTACAAAGGCCAGATGTGAAGTTGTGTGCAACATACGCAGACTTTAATTTGTATCTTAGACGCTACTCAAGTGTACGAGTCCTGGGTGGCACAAACAGTTAAGCATTCGAATATTAGCGAAAAGATTGGTGGTTCCAACTTGTCCAAAGGTTCTTCTAAGTAAAGGACTGGTGACATGCTTCCAAATGGTCCTTGAAAACCCCATGGAGCATTTCTACCCAGCAGCACATACTCTCCATGAGTTGGAATCCGCTGAATGGTAACTAGCTACAGAGCCTACTGATTTTGTAACCCACAGTAATTAGAGCGATGAGGCAGTCCAGGCATCCTGGTGGAGCTAGAAAATCGAACATGTGGTCTGCTGACTAGACCTGCGTCTTGCTGATAGCAGAGTTGGCTGGTACTTTACCCTGAGAGGACAGAGAATTAACAAGAACCAGAGGAAGCTACAGGTCTTGTCCCTTCCTGGGTCCAAATACGCCACCACAGACTGAGTCAGATGTGTATTCCAGGCCCAGTTGTGGTATTTGGAAAACTGTCCTGAGTGGACTATCCCATTTCTCAATGTTGTCGATAACAGGCATTGCTGGATCTAATGTCTATTATAGACATCAACTTGTCTTTTTTCTTTCCAAGTTTTCGTGTGTAAACACAATCAGAAACTCGCATTTCACTGTGAATCTGTTTTTTTTTTTCCTTCTGGTTGATTTTCAAGGGACCAGCTTTTCCATTTTAATTTTAGAATTACGAGAGATGTGGCCTTGGCCTTAAGTTTTTGTTGCATTTGTAGAACATTGAGTCCCACAAAACAGTTCTTTTTCCTCTCAACAACAAGAGGCTTTCGGAGTGCACACTGCTTACTTGTTTTTTTCATTTGAAAACACTTTGAAATTCTTCCAGTATAATTAAGAAGGTTTATTTTTGTTGAATAAAAACAGTAGGAAGTCTGTTTTTCTTGAAACTAAGTGCAAAGATTCTTTCGTGTAAAACAGGTAGTATTATGTAATGTTAAAAGCATGGGCCTTTGAGGTGGATCCCACTCAAATCCAGTCTCTGCCACATAATAGTTTTGAGAGGTCAGGGAAGTGCCTTAATTATCTAAGCCTACATTCCCTCTTGGCCAAAGGGATGCTAATAACAGTGCATTCTTTCTAGCGAGCCGGGGGTTGCAAGAGATGATGCCTACAGAGTCCTGGCACGGGCCCTGTGTGCCGAGTGTGCTCGGACTGGTGGTGGTCTGCTTTGATGTTTCTTTCTAAGGACTGTGTGTGCTGTAGACTTCAGAACCTCTTTAAACAGCATTTTATGGGCCCCTCTTCACTCCCCCTGGCCTGTCTTTGCTCACAGTATGACCCTGCAGCAATTCTTGGCTTTTGCAAGAATTGCAAATAGGGAGGGGCATCCTGTGATGCCTTGGGACAGGAGGCAGCAGGCCCCACAGGGAAAAGCCACAGATACTCAGAGTATTGGGAGAGGTTAATGGATATAGGGTATATGTGTCTTAGGAGTTACCTGTTAAAAGCAACAGGCTTGGTTTTTACTTTGAAAGATGAAAAACACCCCACCAAGTTTCAATTTCTCTTAAAGATTAGTGCTGACTGTTATGATCTCTATCTGGAAGCCGTCATTTCTTCCCTTAGGTTTTACACAGCTCTAGACTATAGTTGTTTGGGTGACCATTTCATTTTTAATTTTGTATCAGCTTCGTGATGTATGTCTATGTTGCGTATATTCCTATCTAAGGAGCAAACCAAGGTATCTTGTATATCTTGGCTTTATTTGACGGTTCTTCAAGAATCTGAATGGGAAATGGGTATGGGTTGCATTCTGACTTATTTCCCAAGTCTGAATATCTGTGATTGGACAAACAGGCTCACTGCAGTGCAGCTGGGGCGGCATTCCCGTAGCAAGGAAAACATCTGGCTGCGGGCAGTTTATAAAAGACTGTTTTGAAAGCCCTGAACATTCCTTATATTCCCTCAAGTAAATCCTCTTGAAAATTATCACTCTTCATTTTACTTTGCTGAAAATATTTGCCACCCCATAATCCTAAATGCTCAGTTTGGTTGATTATTTATACATACATTAAAAGTTAGGCTTAGGTCTATTTGAGTAATGGTGAAGGCACATTTCCTAAGAAAAACCACTCAACTTATGGAAAGGAAAATACTGCTGTGATTGTTTGTTTTTGTGTATGTTTGTGTTTAGGGTGTTTGGAGGTGGAGGGTCCTTCCCTTCCCTTCCCTTCTGTTTCCCTTCTTTTCCATCCCTCTCCCCTCATCTTCTCTCCCTCCCCTCCCCTTCTTGCCTTTCCTTATGGAATTGCACCTTCCTTTGGTTTTGTGAATGGAGAGACCAGGGAGCAGTGGTACTGGAGCGAGGTACAGTGGATAGCAAGTGTGATGGAACAAAGGGCGTGGATGCAAGCAGGCCAGGAGACTGGAAAAGGGAAGGCTTCTTACAGGACTTCTTGACTCATTCACTAGTAGTCCACCCTTAGGAAAGGTGAGAGTGGGAGACAAGGCTGAAGTCTGATCAAAAATAGATTTGTAGACTAGGAGGTCATTGGGATTATGGGCTAGTAGAATATGCCAATGCAATAGAGTAAGGTCTTGGTAGTTAGGTTGAAGAATGAGTGGGTACAGGCTATGGCTTTGTTTCATGGAAGCCATCAGATTTGTATGTGGAATATTTTCTTTGTAGCCTTCTAGAAGGAAAGAACCATTCAGGGGTTTATAAGTAACAGTGTTTTAGCCATAACCTCTCTAGTTTGGGGCAAGGAGGTAGTATGTAATTTTAAAGCAATAGTTTTCTAGCAAAGATGGATAAGTGGTGTTCTTCCTTACCTGACATCATACCTAGGTTCTGGATCTTCAGAGGTGGCTGAGATAGAGTGAAAAAACATTGGGAAATTGATGTTCAAATCCCGAGTGTGGTACATACCTGCCTTAGGCTGTCGCCACACCTGAGCCTGTTTCTCATACGTTAGGCTGCCTTCATTCCTGTCTTGTAAAGTGTTAGGATTAAGGAGCCCTTGTTGCTGAGACAGCCCTAGAATAGCTCTGTTGGCCTTGACTGTATTCCATCACCTATAATGAGACCACCCTCACTGTCTCAGCTACTTAGTGCTGTGGGAACAGGAACACCACAAGTGGGTGGCTTGAACAAACAAATTCATTTTCTCACGGTTTAGGGGTAGGATCCAAATTCAGGTCACTGCCTCTGGGGGCAGGCTTTCTCTCTCTGTCAGCAACAGGGGAGAGTCCTTCTCTCTGTTCCTAGGTTCCTGGGCAAAGTTCACGTGGCATCCCTTCCCTGTCTCTGTGCTTGCTTGGTGCTTAAACTGCTCCTTTTATATCTCAGAAGTGATTGGCTTGAGACACCGCATGCTGATACAGCCTCATTAACATAACATGGAAATTCTATCCCAAAATGGGATTGTGTTGTTGTTGTTAGGTCCCGTCCAGTCGTCTCTGACTCATAGTGACCCCATGCACAGCAGAATGAGATACTGCCCGGTCCTGCGCCGGCTCCACAATCCTTGATATACTTGAGCCCATCGTTGCAGCCACTGTGGCAGTCCATCTCATTGAGGGCTTTCCCCTCTTCCATTGACCCTCCACCTTACCAAACATAACATCCTTCTCCAGGGAAGGGTTCTTTCTTACAACATGACCAAAGTAGGGAGGGAATGGTCTCTAGCTTATGGCACGCTTGAACCCTGCATGTAGCCCTGTTGTCGTTCAGCAGCCTGCCATGCGCTGCTGACCTTGGGACTTTCAAGAGACTTGAATTAATGGCCTGCCATGTGGTTTGGTAACATTGGGACTGTGTCTTTTTACTTGTCAACCTTAGTTTTGTCAGCCTCAGCAGCCAACAGCTGAGTTTAGAAAAGCCTCCAGCTTCAGTGGGCCAGGAGCAGGAGGCAGAGCTGCAACCCAAGGTTGAGGGGCATCCAGCCCCTGGAGCTTGGCACTTTGAACTCGGACTTAAAGCCTCCAAACCGTAAGAATAAACTCCTGTTTGTTAAGCCATCCTGTTTATAGTATATTCCTGTTAGAGTGGCACAGAGGTAACCAGAACACCACGTTCTTCTTCATATATCCAGCTCCTTGGATTATTTGCTCAGCATACAGATTGAATAAGTATGGTGAAAGGATACAACCTTGGCACATGCCCTTCTTGCTTTTCAACTATGCAGTGTCCCCTTGTTCTGTTCGAATGACAGCCTATGTACAGGTCCCTCATGAATATAGTTAAGTGTTCTGGAATTCCCATTCTTCTCAGTGTTACCTATAATTTGTAATGATCCACACAATTGAATGCTTTTGCATGGTCAGTAAAACATAAATAAACATCTTTCTGGTATTCTTAGCTTTGAGCCAAGATCCATCTGACATCAGCAATGATATCCCTCGTTCCACATCCTCTTCTGAACCAGCTTGCATTTCTGGAAGTTCTCTGTCAATATAGTGCTGCGATCATTTTTTAATTATCTTCAGTAAGATTTTACTTGAGAGTGATATTAATGATATTAGTCAATAACTGCCACGTTCTTTGGGATCACCTTTCTTTGGAATGGGTACAGTTGGGTCGGTTGGCTATCTTCGAGATTTCCTGGCATAGCCGAGTGAGTTGCCTCCATTGCAGCATCCATTTGTTGAATCATCTCAATGGGTATTCTGTCAATTCCTGGAGCCTTATTTTTCTCTAATTCCTTCAGTGCAGTTCTGACTTATTCCTTCAATACCATTGGTTCTTGATCACATGCCACCTCCTGAAAGGGGTGAACATCAACCAGTTCTTTTGGGTACAGTGACTCTGTGTATTCTTCCATCTTCTTTTGATACTTCCTGCATCATTCAATATTTTCCTCATAGAATCTTTCAGTATTGCAACTCGAGGCTTGGATTTTTTCTTTAGTTCTTTCAGTTTGAGAAATGCTGATTGTGTTCTTCCCTTTTGGTTTTCTAACTCCAGGTCTTTGCACATTTCATTATGATAATTGACTGTCTTTTCAATAATTGACTGCTCTTTGAAATCTTCTGTTCAGCTCTTTTATCTTGTCATTTCTTCCATTTGCTTTAGGTACTCTCTACTCAAGGGCAAGTTTCAGAGTCTCTTCTGACATCCATTTTGGTCTTTTCTTCCTTTCCTGTCTTTTTAATGATCTTTTGCTTTCATCATGGATGATGTTCTTGATGTCATCCTACAATTCCTCTGGTTTTCAGTCACTGGTGTTCAGTGCATCAAATCTAGCTTTTTGATGGTCTCTAAATTCAGGAGGGATATATTTAAGGTAATGTTTTGGCTCTTGTGAACTTGTTTTAATTGTCTTTAACTTCAGCTTGAATTACCACAGATATAGTCAATCTGATTCCTGTGTATTCCATCTGGTGAAGTCCACGTGTATAGTCATCGCTTATGTTGTTGAAAAAGGTATTTGCAATAAATAAATCATTGGTCTTGCAAAAAAATTCTATCATGCGATCTCCAGCGTTATTTCTATCTCCAAGGCCATATTTGCCAACTACCGATGACCCTTCTTTGTTTCTGACTTTTGCATTCCAGTCACCAGTGACAATCAACACATCTTGATTGCATATTTGATCAATTTCAGACTGCAGAAGTTGGTAGAAACATTGGCTTTGGTGGTTGGTATGCAAATTTGGATAATAGTAGTATTAACTGGTCTTCCTTGTAAGTGTATGGATATTATCCTATCACTGACAGTGTTGTACTTCAGGACAGATCTTGAAACAGTCTTTGTGACAGTGAATGCCACACCATTCGTCTTCAAATTGCCATTCCTGGCATAGTAGATCATATGGTTGTCTGATTCAAAATGCCAAAACCAGTCCATTTCAGCTCAGTAATGCCTAGGATAGCAATTTCTATGCATCCATTTCATTTCTGACAACTTCCAATTTTCCTAGATTCATACTTCGTGCATTCCATGTTCCAATTATTAATGAATATTTGCATCCATTTCTACTCATTTTGAGTCATGTAACATCAGTCAGTGGCGGTCCTGAAAGCTTTACTCTATCTGTATCATTAAGGTCGTCTCTACTCTGAGGAGTCAGCTCTTCCCCAGTCAAATTTTGAGTGCCTTCCGACCTGAGGGGCTCATCTTCTAGCATTATGTCAGACAGTGTTTCACTGCTATCCATAAGGTTTTCACTGGCCAGTTCTTTGAGAAGTGGAAGGCCTCTTTCTTCTCCTGAGTCTGTCTAAGCCCAGAAGCTCTGCTGAAACCTCTCCACCATGGGTGACCCTGCTGGCATTTTACAACACGGTGGCATAGCCTCCAGCCTCACAGCAACACGTAAGCCACCACAGGATGACAAACTGACAGACAAGTTCATCTCCCTTAGTTATTCCTAACCCTTCTAGACCTGCCTACCTCAGTCCCCGGGCTTAATATAGAGCCACACCCAAGCAAAAAGCAGCCTCCAATCCCCAGGCTTGCCTATCTCAGGCCCTGGCCTTAATATAGAGCCACAACCAAGGGAAGAGCACCCTCCAAGCCCCGGCCTGCTTACCTCAGGCCCCGGGCTTAATATAGAGCCACACCCAAGTGAAAAGCAATCTCCAAGTCCTGAGCCTGCCTACCTCATACTCCTGCTTTAATATAGAGCCACACCCAAGCGAAAAGCAGCATCCAAGCCCCCGGCGGCCTGGAGGTTGAATAAGACATTGTTCCCAGACCCATAGGGCTGATAGACTCTAAGGAGGTAGAAAATAGGGGTGAGGGTTTCAAATGGAGGGGCGGGAGCATTTGTGCAGATT
>NW_006922168.1:969178-978373 GCF_000298275.1 Orycteropus afer afer
CTCATGTCATTGACCAAAATTTACAATGCAGCAGCTCCCCTCCCACTTCCTCCCCATAGTTACCTCCTCCCAGTGTCCATCCCTTCATACTCTTCTATGTGCAGATTTTCTAATGTAATATAAATTCTTTGACGTTGCAGAGAACAAGAAAATGTTGAAATTCTACAGGATGAGCATGTTAGTCGTCAGTTTGACTTCAGGCTTTGTTCATACAACACAAAATTGAGTGGCCAGGCACTGTTTTGGGTGCTAGGGAAATGAGGACTAAAACCTTGTCCTTGTCCATGTGGAAACCTCCAGCAGCAGAGGCAGGAAAACTTAGATCAGTACATATACAGTGTGCAGCGTGTGAGTCCATGGGGTCTGTGGCTGGTGGCTAAGGGGGATTCATCTGGGAGGCTTCAGGAGAAGTTTCAGGATTTCTGAAGACTCTAAGAGATGGGACTTTACACTTTGCAGGAAGATGTCTGTCAGGGCTGGGGCAGCAAGCGTAGGCAAACCCCTGGGGCCCCTTTAGGAGGGTGAAGTTTCTGAAGTCTGATTCAAGGTTTGCTAAAGGCAACTTAGGAGGGAAATGGCGTAATTTCAAGAATGGGGATCATGTAAATATAATGAGATGGTGGTTTTAGATGTTTTTTTTATGGCTTTGTGTAGAATACCAAGAGGCTGGGAAAGATGGAAGGCAGGTCGTCTGTGACAGCATCTCAGTTAAGTTGCTTTAGAAAGTCAAACAAGACACACAGTTTGTTAACCCCAGACACAAAAGATTCATAAAATGTGGAAAATACCGTGATGCTTCACATAACTGAATCAGAAGATCTTGGATCTCATTCTAAAAACACTTGAAATAATCTGTTTTCTGGAACGTGAATTGGGAGACAGCTTGCCATCACTGAGCTGTTAGTCTGCAGTAGAAACTTAAAGCTGTTAACAGACTCAGCGTACAGATTTTTAAAACATGGAAGGGTTTCAGCCAGCTGCTAAATTGATTTATATAATAACCATATAGTAATTTAAAAATATGAAATATGCTTACAAATCGACGTAACTGTTAAACTGCACAAAGTGTCCCTCTGTGTGCCGCTATATGCCATGGGCATGTGATTCTAAACCAAGACTTGTCATGACCAGAATTAAGCTATTTAAATTAACTCAGGAGTTTGTCTAAAAACAAATTAAATTCAGTTTTAAAAACATAGAGTTTAGGTTTGAGTCCTAATTCAGTTGTTAATTACCCACGTCATTGTGGACAGGTCTCATCTGGGGCCTAAGATTCTTTAGGTTCCTTCAAGACCGTTTCCAGATTGAGTGTTGGACACTTGTACAGGGCACATATAATGAGTACATGTTGTTAGAATATATGTAGGGAAAAATCATCAAATGCATTAGTTAGGTGATGGTTTTACTAAGGCACTTGGGCCCATGTTCCCCCTATACCCAGCACATATATCAAAGTGCTTCCATGTAGGACTTGGGTGGGATCAGGGGAGATAAACAGGAGCTGGACTCCAACTCTGGACACATCCACCAGTCAATTTAAAAGGCCCTCCTGTTTGAGATTTTGTTCAGGACAGGAGCACAGAGGGGAGCAGTTAGTGTAAACCCTGTGGGTGGAAATGGTAAGGGCAGAGCCTGTGCAGGCCTGCCTACACCTCCACCTCAACCTGCAAGACTCGATGCCTCTTTGAAAATAAGCAAGTATTTCACACCATATTTCTCATATTTTTATAAGAAAATTCTAATCATGAAGCTTCTTGATTTTGTAAAACTTCCCTTTTGTAATTTAAAAAAAAAAAAACTTTTGCTAAATATTATTATAGAAGCCAGTCTTTCTGTGTCGTCTTGTATAGATAAAATATGTGCATAAAAATAGAATATACTGTTCTGTCTCTGGAGATTTAAAAAGTCACACAGTTTCTATATCCTGTGGGAAAAGTGTAAAATACATACAGAAGGTAAGTATGACAAAAATAAAATCATGTATCATCTTAAATCTGGATATCTTTCTTTACTCCCAAAAATATAGCAGAGAAAGGAGAATTCCATGTAGACCGAAACACTGCAAAAAGAGACACTTTAAAGATTACAAGACAGTGTAACGTACAGGAAACAAGAGGGTTTCAGGGGTCACCCAGAGCGGTGCTTCGATCCTGGGCTTGCCACTTATTCTTCAGGTTGCCTGAGGTCACAGGCTAATCTCCTTGAGTCTTGGTTTCTTTATCTGCAAAGATGGGGGGCAGGTAGTAGTGCCAGTCTCATTTCACTTGAATCCGCAACACCCATGGGAGCAGCAGTCAAGAAGTCTAACAAAGTATTGCATTGGCTACATCTGTTGCAAAAGACTTCTTCAACGTGATTTAAAAGCAAAGATGTCACTATGACGACTAATGTGAGCCTGAACCAAGCCATAGTATTTTCGGTCACCTCATACGCATGTGAAAGCTGGACAGTGACTAAGGAAGACCAAAAAAGAATTGATGCCTTTAAACTACAGTGTTAGTGAAGAATATTGAATATACTGTGGACTGCTAGAACGAACAAATCTGCTTGAAAGAACTACAGCCAGAATGCTCCTTAGAAGTCAGAATGGTGAGACGTTGGACATGTTGTCAGGGAGATCAGTCCCTAGAGAAGGACAGGGTGCTTGCTGAAGTAGAGGTCAGTGAAAAAGAGGAAGACCCTCGTGAGATGGACTGACACAGTGGCTGCAACAACGGGCTCAAGCACAGCAACAATTGTGAGGATACCACAGGACCAGGCAGAGTTTTGCTCTGTCGTGCACAGGGTCTTTGTGAGTCACAACCAACTCAGTGGCGCCTAACAGCAACAGCAACAGTGCAGATCTGGCCAGAGTGCTGACGAGAATTCATGGAAGAGGGGCGTGCAAAATCGACAGGAGCTGGTCGTGGATGTGCATGATATGTGACATTGATCACGTATGACAGAAGTACTGCTCTTGATGCAACATTTTTTTGGAAGATATGTTTAGAAGATTTAAGAGAGAAACTCAGTGGACACAGCCACTAACAGGGAAGGCTACACAACAATATAATGCTGGTGATAGATATCAAGTGACATACAATCCTGATGAAAAACAAGGGCTCCTTGTGCCCCAAATCAAAGGGCACGTACAGAAGGGGCAACCCCTCATTCAAGTTGAATGTAGAGGTGCAATACAGAACCGTAGGTGGTGGGTCAGGAGGTGAAACCTTGGCCTGAGACGAGACTTACGGAAAATATGGAAAACAGCAAAGTGTGTTTTTGGTGTTGCTCAGCAAGACAAGGACACAGAAGGAGGAACCTGTGATGTTAAATGAATAGATGAAGCAGAAACGCTACACATCCTTTGCCGATTTAAAGCTAGAGGGCGTAGTTGAAGCGTCTGACAGGGGAGAAGCTTATGAGAGGGCCTCATGTTCAAAAAGACTCTGGCCTTAAAAAAAATCACTCGTAGAATTGACAGCTTGGCCTCCAAAGCTGCTGCAAAAGCCAGGACCTGTGGAGAGCAGGAGGAGGTTCAGGTGCTTGGAAATGGGTGTTTTGATTTTCAAAGAAAAAAGTTGTTTCCTAGACACACAGGCCAGTGAACTTGTCATTATTCCATGCGTGATTCTGAAAAGAATTAAATAAAAGGGCTTCTCTGACCCCGTGGAACTCATAGGTTCACTAAAGACAATTCCTGTCAGAAGGATGATCACAGCTGTTTAAATAGGGTTCTTGCTGAATGAGAGGAATGTTGGCAGTGCTGTCTGCCAGGATTTCAGTAGGTATTTGAGAAGGTCACTTAATTGCTTTGTGTGAAGGATGGAGGAATATAAGACCCGATAGCAGAGCAGTGTGACTGGCTCTCATGGCCTTGCTCAAAGTCCTGATGAGTGGGCCAGCATCAGCCCAGACAGTGGGCCCCAGGTTCTTGGTGGGCGTGGGGAGGCAGCCCTTGCCTAGCCATTGCTCGGGAGAAGTAGGGCAGAAGCCAAAAGCCATGGCTGAGGCAACAGGGAGGGAAGCAAGCCTGAGTGGATGAAAAAGGAAGCGTGGACATTGAGAGTCAAAATGAAAGGAGCAAGGGTGAGGGGAGCTGAGAGCAAGAACTCCGTGCACTGCTGTGGGGGACGCATGAGGCAAGATGTCATCCCTAGTCATGGCTTTTGTTCATTCTCACGGCCCATTTAAAGGGACCAGAATGAGACAGATTCCTAACCTCACACCTGCCCTCTCCGACTTCTTTCAACTGACTTGAATGAGGAAGTGGATGTCACACATGCTAATGAAACCTATAATGACGAGACAGTAGAAGAAATAACTGAAACTATGGTGACTTCCGTACCTGAGTCCCCCCAGGTCAGTCTTTCTAAGTGTGGGATGAGCCAATGCTGCTTGATCATAACCCTGAGAAAGAGGGAGGGGCTTTGGCATCGGCACAGCCTATCCCAGCCCCGCATCGTGAGAGCTTTCACTTCCTAAGTGGGAGCACATGGTCCAAGCTGCCATGGACGACCACCCTGTCATGCTGTTCTGCTCCACACAAGTCGGACCGCATCTGGAGTTTTAAATCAGTTCCGGTTTCCAAGCACTGAGAGACATATTTTGAGTATATCCAATGGAGAAAGACAAAGTTTTGGGAAATGTGTATGTCAAATGAGGATGAGTGCGCTCACCCTGTTGAACAGTCGGGGGGGGTTTATGACCACTGTCAGACGGGAGTCCCGGGAGGTTAGTACCCTCAGCTACCAGCTGAAAGGTTTGAGTCCATCCAGAACCCCCGCAGGAAAAACAAAAAACAACTGGCAACCAACTTCTGACAATTCAGCCATCGACAAACCTGAGCAGTACAGTTCCACACTGACACACGTGGGATTGCCATGACTTGGAATGGACTCAACAGCAAATGTGTTTTTCTGATTTTTGTCTTAAAAATGAACTGAAGGACTAGAACCTGGAGCGTCAGGTTAATGTGCTTTGTAACTCCGGAGTGCATAGATTCGGGCTTGCCGGCAGTCGGCGCTGAAAGGAGTGTGTCGGGAGCAAGGCCCTGTCACTGGACACTGCCTGCTGAAGGCCTCGCAGAGAAACCGTGCAGATGACGGGGGGCTCCCGGGTCTAGACGGACCTGCGATGCTAATCTTTGGTTCCGAGGTGCTTATCCAGAGCATGCGAGGCGACTTCAGAATCATTCCTGGGAAAGATGTGCAGTCTGAGATGGTGTCCTGCTTGCTAGGGATTTGATTCAGAACGGAGTTGCCTTGATGAAAAGGGCACATCCATCTCAGCCTGGTTTATTCCATGAGACGGGTACCTGGGTGGCACCAGCAGTTTGCAATTGGCTGCTAATGGAAAGGTTGGTGTTTCGAACACCCCCCAGTAGCTCTGTGGAAGAAAAGCCTGGGGCCTGCCTCTGTGAACATCAGTCAAGAAAGCCCTGTGGAGCAGTTCTTTGTAACATATGGAGTCACCATAAGTCAGCAGCAACGGGGTTGGATTTTGGTTTTCATTCCCTGAGACCCATTATTGTCCTTCAGGAAGGAACTGAATTGCAGTGAAAGGCCCCTCTAAGAGAGGAGGCCAGGAGCTCTGGTAGTGTAGTGCCTAAGGCACTTGACTACTAACCAAAACGCTGGCGGTTCAAACCCACCAGCCATTCCTTGGAAGGAAGATGGGGCAATATACTTCCGTAGTGATACTGCCTCAAAAACCCAAGGAGGGGTCACTATCACTCGGGTCTGACTCAACGGCACATAACAACAACAACAACAAGAGAGGAGGCCCAGTGACCCAGCAGGTCTGTGTATGCCTGCAGCGCTCCTAGGCACCAAAGCCCAGAGCACCTGCTCACAGGTTCAGATGACCTGGGTTTTCTTAAGTCTCTTCTTTAAAAATGTGTTACAGACAGGTGGGTTGTTAGAGGCAGACATTTTAACATATCTTTAAAAGTTTTTTAAATTCATTTATTTATTTTGTAAAATTAAAGAGAAGTCCTTCCTTGCAACTGTGGGTGCCAGCCCATGGCTGCGTCCTTATCTGTGGATGATAAGTGATGGGAGGGCTCAGCCCAGGCTTTGTGTCCACAGCCTGAGGCAGGTATTGTCCTTGTGAACAGAGGAAGGGACAGGGGAGCCGTGGGACCTTGGTTTCCCACACAGTCCCTGAAGGCTTGGATGGGAGTGTTGATCCATCAGTATTCCCACTTCTCCTCACCCCAGGCCAGATGAGCCACAGCGGAAGTGCTGGTTGGAAAGAGGGAGTTTCTAGATCACAGGTTCAAAAAAGAACCCTCCTGAGCCTCTGTGTGGGCAGTGGCAGCTGTGACTGTAAAACCCAGTGTAGGTGCCAGGTGTCTGGGGAGGCTGACTTCCCCGTGCATAAGCATCCCAGGGCTTTGTTTTCTGGATGCCTGCTGACTCCCTCTCTCGGTCCCTCTGAGCCTCTCTCTCTCTCTCTCTCTCTCTCTCTCACACACACACACACACACTTTCTCTCATTTGCGCTTTCTCACAGACACCCTCATGCTTTTTCCCACTCTTCATGCTCTCACACGTTCTCTCTCTGTATCTTATTTTAGAGAAGGCCTTAAGGAGCACCTTATCTGGCGTGACACCCATCCCAAGCCCCTATCCCTGTCTTCCACCCTATTCTGTTTCTCCTCATCACCTGTTTCTGGTCATTTGATTATGGATAATCCCTGACTTACGATGGGGCTCCAGTCTGACGACTATCATAAGTTGAATACCTTTTTTTTTTTAGTCTTCAGTATCAGTATCTTTGTAAATCTGATCTTTATTTATCTTGGTGGGCTGGCATGAGAATGGTAACAGCACATTATAATTGCAACAATTGCAACATTGTTTATAGTACTTATCACTAACAGTAAGCTACGCAAAACCACACAACATACGTCAGGGGACTACCTGTGTTTAGTTCTGCCCCTGTCCTGGCCTGAAGCTACCAGAGGGTAGAGGCCGTGTTTTGTTCACCTCTCTATCTCCAGCTTCTAGAACCATCTCAGGCATGTGGTAAAGCTTTCAATAATTATCTGAGAGGAAAAAGGCACAGACTTACAAAGGGAGTGTTTTACAGTGATGGCTGAGAGGTGAGGGATGACTGGAGCATACCTTTAGCTCCAGAGCACAGGTCTTGATCCAGAAATGAACACAACCTATTATCATAGTAGCTGGGTGTCTCTGAGGTCCTCACTCAACCCCTCGTTGAGTCACCAGATAAAATACAGGGCACCCAGATAAATCTGAATGTGGGATACACAACAGATTTTTAGTGGAGGTATGCCCTTGCAATATTTGGGACATATTTATGGTACCTTATTAATAAACACGCTGCTGTTGAGTCAGATCCGACTCATAGCGACCCCTCCTTAGGTTTCCGAGGCGGTATCACTACGGAAGTAGATTGCCCAATCTTCCTCCTGAGGAGTGGCTTGTGGGTTTGAACCGCCAGTCTTCTGGTTAGCAGTCAAGTGCCTTAGGCACTATGCCACCAAAGCTCCGATGTTGTTATGTGCCGTCGAATCAGCCCCGACTCACAGCGACCCCTCCTTGGGTTTCCGAGGCAGTATCACTACAGAAGTAGATTGCTCCATCTTCCTTCCGAGGAGGGGCTGGTGGGTTTCAACCGCCAGCTTTCTGGTTAGCAGTCAAGTGCCTTATAGTACATTATTATTTGTTGTGAATCTTTACTGGCTAAATTTGGCAACCTCGCCCCTCACTCCCTGATGTACATTGATTGGCCAGAGGTTAGATGTTGCTGCATCCTCTGCGGTTTTCCTAAAAGAATCCCTAGCAGTGTTGGCAGCCTTGCCCCTGGTCCGCAGCACGTCCACTCAGCCACGGCCCCTGTGGAACCCTCTTCCACTGCAGTACCCATGACACTCAGGTGGGCATCCCCCCAGCTCCTCCCCTTTCCTCCCACTCAAGAAAAAATGTTGAGTAAAGTGAGAATGACCAGTGAAGGGATAACCTTGAGCCCTTTCTAACTTATAATTTAAACCAAATCATTTGCAGATGTGGACTGCATTATTGTAACCACTTAACAAATGAAATGCCCTGAGACACCGTTCTGAGCCGACTGCATGTGGGTGTACTGCACAGTGATTTCAAGTTAGGGACAGCTGGGTTAGAACTTCCGGCTGAAAAGTGAGGGCTCTGGGTTTGATTTCACTGAGAGACATGGTGTCTTTGCAAAGGAAAAATGGTCTCTACCCCTGGAAGAGACCTTTCTAGAGGAACACACTTGGCTGAGTAACCACTGATGTCGCTGCTTAGAGCAACAACCCGAAGCAGATGTATTGTTAACATTGGGCTGACAGGGTATTTTTGCATGTAAAACAGCAAAACTGTAACCTGATTCCACTGGCAGGGCCTTCTAAATAGCTTTGAAATGACAAAGGACCACGTAAGTGGGAAATGAGTATATCTTTATGATATATCTGTTCACCACCAAATTGTTTGATGTTATTTAACTCAATTGCTTGGGCCGTTTAAGAAACATGAGAGATACATTAGCAACCCAGGCACAATTGAAATAAACCAGAAATAAAGAAAACACAGTCATAGCCACTGAGATAATTTTTAAAACATTACCTTGAAATATAATAGAGGATGGATACAAAGTTTTTAAAAAGACATCCTAACAAGCTACATCTAAATTGTAGATTGAGATTCTTTCTGTCCTTTTCAAATAAGAAATAGACATAATAAAATAATGAATAGACATAATATTTATTTGAGGGCTTCGGTTGCATTCAAGTATTTGTTGTCAACACAAGATTCCTGAAGCGGTGTTGTGGGTTAGGTTTAATGTAATGCAGACCAAATAGAGGCACGTGAATGCCTTTCCTCCTGTCACCTGGGACCCCCAAGTTTACCTTTCTTACTACTGGTACAGCAGATGGCCCTGTCCCCTGTATTGCCCCTCATTGCACCTTATTGTTGTACCATGCTCAGTGTCAGTCGAGCTACTGCTGCAAAAACTTTGGGCACATTTTCGAAAGTGACACTCTCTTGAGCATCCTGGGAGATGTTCCAAACGGTGAGTGATAGGACGTGAGGAATGTGCCACCTTCATCATTCCAGAGTGAAAGGAAGCCAGACATTCTGACAAAATTTTGACAACTAGGCCCTGAAGACCATTTCTGTACATGAGCTCGGTTGGCAGCTCAAACACAACAGTGAGTCATCCCTGCGG
>NW_006922168.1:979575-981246 GCF_000298275.1 Orycteropus afer afer
CAACAAGTTTTGAAAGCAGATCTCTAGGCCTTTCTCCCTAGTCTGTGTTGGTCTGGAGGCTCTGATGAAACCTGTTCTGTTGATGACTGGTGGTGGCTGTGCACAAGGTGTGTTGGCTGGAAAATGAACTGTGTCTCCTACATGGAACGTGAGACTTCAACCACTGAGCCACTCCCCATTGTCCCCATCCTTCTCACAGACGCAAGATGAAGTAAACAGGTAACTTGAATGAACCTGCCCTTGTTTGTAAACGAAGATGGGTAATCACTGCCTGAAGGTCGGGAAGATGCCTGCGGCAGAGCTGGGTCTCATGCCTTGAGTGTGGGTGAGGTGAAGCCACTGTTACTTACCCTTGCTCCTCCCTGCCATAATATTCTTACAACCAGACTTTGGTTCCCTTGCCCAGCCAGGATTGACAAAGCTTCACAAAGTTCAAGCAGTGGTTTAAGGGAAAGATTCAAAAGTTATGGATAAAATTGTCCCAGTAGCCAGAAATATTTTCTTAGAAATTGTAGTGAGGTTGCAGGCTTTTGAATGTGTGTGGTGGTAGGTGGTTGGAAAACCTAGTCACAGTTTCTTTTGAATATGTGAAAAGGCAGTTTAATTGCAAACGTGTACATTGACTGTGTCTCACAGCCAAGATCATTTTCTTGAGTGAAGTTCTCTTGTAAATAGTTGCTCGTGTTGTCCTGGGACCTGTTGGTATGTGCGTTCTTCTGTGTTCTCCTGTCTCCCAGCCAAGCCACTTAAGCCAGGAACACCTAACCCAGGCCTTACTCTTGATTTACCCTTGCTTCCTGGCCCTCTGTGTGGCTGTGGCCACACGACATGGTGGATGGAATGCAGTCCTTCCATTGGCCACAAGGGGCCTCATTCACTTATTAAACCAAACTCAAATTCACTGCTGTCAAGTCGGTTCCGACTCATAATGACCCCTCCTTGGGTTTCCGAGGTGGTATCTCTACGGAAGTAGATTGCCCAGTCTTCCTTCCAAGGAGTGGCTGGTGGGTTTGAACTGCCAGTCTTCTGGTTAGCAGTCAAATGCCTTAGGCACTATGCCACTAGAGCTCCCCATTCACTTATCAGTCACATGTAAACACACTTATGACTTAGGGTGTTTTGTGACCTGTGTCTCTGAGCATAGATGATGGAGGAAGGGAGGGAGTGAATGAAAGAGAAAAAGCTTATTTAGAGTCAATCAAATTGTGTTCTGACATTTTTACTGCACCTCATTGAATAGAAGATTATCTTATCTTGTGTTACTGTTTGTAAAGAGGATCAAGCTTTCCCACAAGATGGAGCATTGTGATTTCAGGCATTTCAGTTTCCCAAAATGTATGCTTGATTTTGACAAGATCTGCTTTCTAAAACGCAGCAAGAAATCTGGGGGCATTGGACTTCAAGTCAAGGAATGTCCCCTGATGTCAGGAGAATGGAGTGTCATCCTGGAGAATCCCAGGGTAGGTTGCGTTTATGTAAAAAAATCGATTGTCATCAAGTTGATTCCGATTCATGGCGATTCCATGTGCGTCAGACCAGATTGTGATTCTTAGGGTGTTTAATGGTTGATTTTACAGAGGTAAATTGCCAGGCCTTTCTTCCAAGGTGCCTCTGTATGAACTTGGACCTCCAGCCTTATGGTTAGCAGCCAAGTGTGTTATTTGTAGTAAC
>NW_006922168.1:981889-982417 GCF_000298275.1 Orycteropus afer afer
GGTTTTGCCCAGGCACATATTTGCATAGCATTGACTGCGAGGCAGAGGGTGGGCACGTGTCACTTTGCTGGGAAGGCAGCCCAGTTGATTGCCCATCATGCATGTCCCCACTTGGTCTTTTTCTCCTCACCCCTGCATACCTGTCTGAAGGAGGAAAGGACGCACTATGGTAGGATTGGTCATGAGGGGTTTGCTGACGTCTGAGAAGTGCTCCTCACTGAGGTCTGAGATCTTCTGTAAAAGGCATGGGGCTCTGGACAGCTGGGTGTGATGCTGGCACCATGCCCACGGGAATCTGAGATGTATTTCTGTCCTGGAATGTTCTGTGCTACATGCCCTCTTGAGCGTGTATGGGGATTGGGTTTGGAGTCCAGATGTGGTACACATCAGCACTCAGATACTGTACAGGTAAAGAGGTTGACTTATCCTCAGCCTGGCCAGGGCTTCTGATAAACACTTAAGAAAAACCACTGGCAAATCAAGTCAAGTTCCACCCATTCCTTTCTGTGCTGTTGGATCTCCCTAAGA
>NW_006922168.1:982867-987548 GCF_000298275.1 Orycteropus afer afer
GAGGCAGTATCACTATGGAAGTAGATTGCCCCATCTTCCTTCCGAGGAGTGGCTGGTGGGTTTGAACCACCAGACTTCTGGACCAGAGCTCCCTCATAGGGTTTACGACCTACCCTATTGCAGTATGACCAATAACCAATTGCTGCCAGGTCGACCCTGCCTTCCGGTGACCCTGTGAATGTCAAATACTGTGCTTCACAGGGTTTTCAGTGACTGAACTTTTGGAAACAGATTTCCAGGGCTTTTTTCAAAGGCGCCTCTGGGAGAGCTTGAACCTGTAAACTTTCAGTTAGCAGCTGAGCATGTTAGCCACCTACTCCACCCAGGGACTCCTAAATCTAGGATGGCCCTAATTCCTGAATCAGCTAATGCTAAATTGAGCCTACTTTGGAGGTGCTGGGCCCTAGTTCTTGTCACAGCCATTTTATGAGCACATGAGAGAAAGACTGTCATGTGCAAACAAGTGCACTCAGCGGAGGCTGTGTTCAGCCACACAGGCAGGAAAGCATCGACTAGCCGGGCTCCGGACGGACTTGCATGCGGCATAGGCCCACTCTTTCTTCTTTTGCACTCACTTTCTTCTCTTTCTGGTCACTCTTTTCATCAGCTGGTGCCCATTCTGATCCTCAGTCTAGGTGAGGAGATACAGAGTACCCTCTGTGGGCGGCCTGACCCAGTCCCCATGGGGGCGGCAGCCTGTGTACACAGGCGGGTCCCTGCACAGCATTTTCTGACCTCTCCACTCCAGCCTGGGGCCTGGCTTGTCCTCAGGGCTTACCATCCCACAGGACTTTGGCTGAGTGTTCTTTCCGGGGGACTCCGGCGGTCACCCTTCCCAATGGTTGTGCTTTCTGGCATTGAAGAAAAGTGAGTGCCTTGTCATTTCTCCAAGTCATATCTATTCTCTGCCACTAACTCAGTTGGCAAAGTAGGTCTTGCAGCTATTTTGAAAAACAAAACAAAACATAAAACCAGCATCTGTGCACTAGGCAGCCAGTGTCCGCAGTTCAGTTGTGACACAGCTGAGAACCAAATTACCCTTGCTTTAAGCAAACCAGGTACACAAAAATGGAAATTTTTCAAAGATGGATGATTGTTCTCTTTCAAAAGGTTCCCCTGATTTACAAAAAGATGAACAATAGGGTTTCTTTAAACACCAACTGCTTCCAGTATGCTAAAAATAAGATTTAGTTAACGTACCGAATTTTGGAGCATACTTTATGCATAAAGATGGCCTGTGCATAAGAAATATTAAAAAAATGTTTATTGAGTGGGTTCAGTTCTACTAAACAAAATCAATAATTTTCCCTCGAGCCTGGGAGAGACAGAATGCAACCTACTAATCTACAGTGTGGACATGACAGATTTAAAGACTAGTGTGATCTGTCATGTGACCTGCCACTTACTACCTTACAGTATCTGTTCTTGCAGACCCAGAGTCAACCCTTTTAACCTTTAAGCTAGGACAGCCATCTGATGCAAGCTTTTGTGTAAAATTCATTAGCACTTAGCATCCACTTTGAGCCAAAAGGCCCCAAAGCATGGGAGGCTGCTTTACTGCCTGTGTGAATGTGAGCTTGATAGGGCTGTTCTGTGCAAGTGGTCTCGGTGACTAAGAGTTTAGCAGGTAGACTTTTTTTCCCTCCAGAATAGCTACTTAATGCTATTTTTCTTTCATTCATTCATTCCTTCTTTCAACCTTGACTTTCCATTAAGAAGTGCTGGGCCAGGAGCAGGGATCTTACACCGTGAAGGCAGGCTTTGGCTTTGCTCTCATGGAGCCTGCAGTCTAAGACGTTTCCCATCCGTGTCAACATGGAGGTCTACTGGAAGGTTAACCCATTCTTTTCCTCCTCTGTTTCTTGTCTGACTACCCAGTCCAGAGGTCGGGGGCCCTTGCAGAATTGTAGTTTGTAGCCCAAACTAATTTTCTGTGTGGCATAGCTGGGGTGTGGCTTCCTGTGAATTGTGAACATAATTTTTTTTTTCTTGTATCTCAACAAGGGCATGAGTCTTGACTCTTAAAAATATAAGTGTACTAATTCCTAGTTGCTTGTGTCAGTTATTCACTCCTCTATGTAGGAAAGGCCCAGAGAGAGAGAGAGAGGGAATGTTGGGGGGTGGAGCAGGAAGGAGGTGTGCTTGGTAACTGGGGGCAGGGAACAGCGTGGAGAAGGGAGGTGGCCTGACTCAGATGGCCAGGTGGTCCAGATTGCGTGGTCAGTAGAATCACTGACATTGTGGTCCATACAGAAAGTGAGGGGGTGAGGCCTCTTTTCATTTTTTTTTCTGTTAGCCACAGAGGAGCTCACAGTCAATGCAAGAAGGGAGAAGATGATAATGTGACCAGGGCTCTCCTAGAGGTGAGGACCAGGGGAGGCTGGTATCAAGGCACCTGTGCCACAGGGAAGGCTGTGCAGAGGAGGCAGCTGTTAGTGGAGTGTTTTGACAGCTGATGAAGCATTCCAGAGGCAGAGAGAAGAGGGGGGAGCCTTCCAGGCAGAGGGAACAGCAGACCGCAGTGTTTCTCCTCGAGCTCCAAGTATTGACAGGCATCTCTGCCCTTCCCAGGGCTGCCAGACGACAGGGCTGGCAGAAGGAAGAATTGTCACCCTTCCTGCTTCCTCTGTGGTGGGCACTTCCCATGCAGCCTCTCATTTAATCCCCACAGCTAGCCTTGGGGTGGGTACTAACCTCTGCTTTGGAGTTGAAGAAACAGGCTCAGAATGGTTAAGTTACTTGCCCACGGATTGCACACTGAATGAACAGCAAAACCAGAGATGCAACTCCAGGGCATCTAGATCCGCAGTCCACACTGTTACCCAGAATGCTATTCTGCCTCTTAGCAGTGAGCTTGCTGGAAGGGTTCTGCCAGCCCTGAGGCCCTTGGCTTCAGCATACAGAGGGACACACTCTCCTGCCAATTCACACATGGTTGGATATTGGACATCAACATCTATGGAAATACTAGATCTATTACAGAGCACAGAATGTCATTGCTGATGTCAGATGAATCTTGGCCAAAAGCAGAGAATACCAGAAAGATGTCTACCTGTGTCTGATTGATGTTGCAGTGCAGTGATTACTTAATAAGGCTCTTCTAGCCATGGTCTTTGTGACTCCCACCAGATGACCGGGTGGGACTATGCAAATGTGAAGTGCTTGTGGCCCACCAAGGGGATTGCATAGCTTAATAATTAGTAAATAAGGTACAAGGCACCCTTGTGTGGATGGGCCTCTAACATGGAGATGGGTCAGGTTGCCATCTTGACTTAAAATGATCCATCCCAGAGGTGGAAAGTGGGATCTCACTACCATCAAGAAAGAAGAGCCCGCAGTGGAGCACGTCATTGGACCTGCCCCTGGCTCCCTGTGCTGAGATGACAGAGAGACAGCGACGGCCAAGGCAGTAGAACCAACAGAATCAAGAGACCAGCATGAGACAGAGCAGCTGGCTTCCCATCCCACAGAGCAAGGAAGTGGAGTGCCTTTGGGCAGGAGGCTTGCTGACAGAGTGGGCTGCATCTCTGGGCACCTTTTGGCAGAGCTAAAAGAGCTTTGTAATACTTGCCCAAGAGGGCAAAATTTAAGGCCACAGAGGAATGAGCTGTACTAGCTGAAAAACTATTCTGAGTCATTTCTGATCCTGAATTGTAACCAACCTGTTACTTCCCTTATAAACTCTATACTCATCAGTATTGTCTGTGAGTTCAGTGTGGCCAGTGGAACAAAAGATACCATTGCTGATGTCAGATGGGTCTTGGCTGAAAGCAAAGAATACCAGAAAGATGTTTACCTCTGTTTTACTGACTGTGCAAAGGCATTTGACTGTGTGGAGCAGAACACATTAATGGATTACATTGCAAAGAACGGGAATTCAGAACACTTAATTGTGCTCATGAGAAATCTGTGCATAGACCAAGAGGCAGTCGTTTGAACAGAACATAGAATACTGAATGGTTTAAAATCAGGAAAGGAGTATGTCAAGGTTGTATCCTTTCAGCATACTTCTTCCATCTGTATGCTGAGCAATGATCCAAGGAGCTGAACTATATGAAGAAGAATGTGGTATCAGGATTGGAGGAAGACTCGTTAACAACCTGTGCTAGGCAAATGATACAACCTTGCTAGCTGAAAGTGAAGATGACTTGAAACACTTAATGATGAAAAGCAAAGACTACAATCTTCACTATGGATTACACCCCAACATAAACAAAAATTCTCACAACTGGACCAATGAGCAATATCATGTTAATGGAGAAAAGTTTGAAGGTGTCAAGGATTTAATTTTCCTTGAATCCACAGTCAACACCCATTGAAACAGCAGTCAGGAAATCAAACAATGTACATTGCATTGGGCAAATGTGCTGCAGAAGACTTCTTTCAAATGTTAGAGAGCAAAGATGCCACTTTGAAGTCCAAGGTGCACCTGACCCAAACCATGATGTTTCCAGTAGCCTTCTGTGCATGTGAAAGCAGGACAGTGAATAAAGAAGACCGCAGAAGAATGGATGCATTTGAATTGTGACGTTTGCAAGAATATCGAATGGACTGCTAGAAGAATGAACAAATCTGTCTGAGAAGAAGTACAGCAGGAATGCTCATTAGAAGTGAGAATGGCAAGACTTTGCCTCTTGTACTTTGGACATGTTGTCAAGAGGGACCAGTCCCTGGAGAAGGA
>NW_006922168.1:988623-990612 GCF_000298275.1 Orycteropus afer afer
CCCCCCAGCCTCTCTGCAGGAGAAAGATGTGGCTGTCTGTTTCCACAGAGATTTACAGCCTTGGGAACCCTACAGGGCACTTCTACTCTGTCCTGTAGGGTCACTATGAGTTGTAATCTGCTTGGTGGCAATGGGGTTTTGTTCGGTTTTTAGTAAGAATCGGTTGCCATCATTTTAGTTTAATTGTTCTTAGACTTGGCAGTTGGAAAGACTTCTTCATATTGGTCTGATCTGATGGGACCTAGATCCACACATTTTAAGTAGGTTTTTAGCCACAAAACAATCAAACGTTTAGCAAATTATGTTAGAACAAGTCTGCACACACTGATGCTTTCCGATCCGTGCCAATCACGAGCCCCATATGGGCCGAGCATGGATCAGCTGGGCCTGCAGACTGGGCCCTCGCATCCATGAGTGATGCTGGCACCTTCCTTCTGACATGGCAGGGCAGGCTGACTGGCTGAGGATTGGCTGATGATTTGAAAGTCTTTTAGAAAGGACTACCCCTGTACCTCGTTTCCTAGGCATGGCTCTGGAACCTTCTGACTTTCACTCATGGGTTCACTGGTTGTAAATCTGGTATCCCCAGTGCTGGAACAAATCACCTCATTTGTAGATTTTCTCTCTCCTGGCTTTTTAACCCCATGCCTGCCTTCTTTTTTAAATTACAATATAGAAATGATTCTGCAGGCTCTGCACTCTTCATTGTTGTACAGTTTACTGCCTGGTCTAATGCAATAGGTCATTTGCAAAGAAGAGCATGTTTGCTTCAGCAGATGCAGTGCCAGACAGACCAGCTGTAACTGAAGCCACCTCCACTTCTGTTTCCCCACGCAGTTGGCCACCCACCATCATTCCTGCGAAGAGGCATCTCCGCCCCTTCCTTCCTCCATCTCTCTTCGGCCACCCATATCACTGACTTTGGCCACTCCTTACTGAGTTGGGTTTCTTCGAGCAGGAAAGGATGGAGGTTTCTGGCAGCCTGGGGCCTCCCCTGCAGTCTGGCCACTGCTGGCCCTCGTCAGGAAGCAGCGTTGGGGACCCTACCGTGTGGGATGGTGACCAGAGGGAAGCGGCTTGGAGTGGCAGGGCACACCGTCTGGGGTGGAGTAACAAAAAACCAAAGCCACTGCAGTCGAGCCAATTCGGGCTCATGGCAACCCATGCGTTACAGAGTAGAACTCCCTGTGGTTTCTTTGGCTATTATCTTTATAGAAGCGGATTGCCAAGCCTTACTTCAGCGGTGCCACTGGGTGGGTTCAAACCCCCAACTTTCAGTTAGGCCTTGGAGAGCAAAAGACCAGGCACGTTTTTCAGAAGGCTGTCCTTTTAAACCGTCCCTGTCCTTGGGTTATCCACTGATCTTTGTCTCTCTAAATTACACTCCCTGCCCTTCAAATGGGTCTAGCCCTTTAAGTTCTTCTTCTTCTTCTTCTTCTTCTTTAACTTTTTATTGTGATATGGGTTTAGAGAGCGAATTCATTTTCCATCCCACAGTTCAAATGCATTTTGTTTGGTGACATTGATCGCGATCCTCCAATGTAATGGCTCTTTTCAAAAACACTTCCTTCCTGGGATTACCTTTCCCTCTGCCCTTCTTTCCCGTGCACTCCTGCCGTCTGAGCTTTCTTCCTGCGTGAGTGCCACCCCTCAGATCTCCCGTGGTTGATTATTCTAAGGAGTGCACCCATGTGGGGTAATGTTCAGCTCGTTCAGCTCGTAGGCCTGTCTGTTGTTTGGTTGAAGGTTAAGGCACAGGAGTGAGTTCAATTCCAGGCCCGAAGGGTGCCCAGGGGCCATAATCTCAGGGATTTCACCACTCTGTATCAGACCTGGAGGCCTGGTCTTTTTTTATGATTTTGAGTTTTGTTCCACATTTTTCTCTGCCACTTTCTAGCTGTATGATCTTGGCTACATTGTATAACCCGTAGAATTCCGTTTTCTTATCTGTGGTGTGGGGCTGACGACTATATCTGCTGTGCAGGGCGG
>NW_006922168.1:991547-999130 GCF_000298275.1 Orycteropus afer afer
TGTCACCCTGGGCAAGGCGCTTCCCCGAAACCGGGTTTCTTCCTTGTGCAGACGTTCTTGTCTGTTTTGCAGGGTTGTGAGGTTATAGAGATATTCTTTATAAGGCACTTAATATAGGAGGACTAGAAGGTGGGGCAATCTACTTCCATAGTGATACTGCCTCGGAAACCCAAGGAGGGGTCGCTATGAGTAGGGTCCGACTCGAGGGCAAATAACAACAACAACAATAATAGTAACAAAACTGTGTGAAACAGATGGATAATCATCAATAAATAATGGATTAATTCATCAATATTCAGCATAACCAGCAAGAAACAGCACATAGAGAAGAAAGCAAACTGGCTTCGGTGTTGGAAGACCTGGCTCTACTTCCCCTTCCAAGGCCCGCTCACCTTTGTAATGCCAGGCAGACCACTTCAGCCCTCAAATGTCCGCTGCTCACGTGTCAGCAAAGTCCCTGTTGTTGTTGTTGTCAGGTGCTGTCGAGTCAGTCCTGACTCATAGTGAGTGACCCCACACACAACAGAGCAAAGCACTGCCAGGTCCTGCCCCATCCTCACAATCATTGCCAGGCCTGAGCCCATCATCAGTGCCACTGTGTCAGTACGTCTCATTGAGGCTGGAGAGCTCTTAAACGTGAGAAGGATTTGAAGGCTAAATGGGTGAGCCATTACTGTGGAGTGGACCCTGGCTCATGGTAATCTCATGCGTGTTGAGTAACACTGCACTCCGCATGGTTGTCGGTGGCTTTCCACTGGAAGGAGATCACCAGGCCTTTCTTCCAGGCACCTCCCTCTGGGTAGACTCAAACCTCTAACCTTTCAGCTGGTAGCCGAACACAGTAATGGTTTGTGCCACCCAGGAACTAATGCATTCTTCAAATACAAGCTGTTACCAGCTCTGTCTCCCTATCTCTGTGTTGTTACTTGCATGAGTACTTGCTGTTGACTTTTTAATACACTTTCTTCTTCCATGATGAATCATTCTACCTGCACTTGTAGCCATTTCATCAGGCACTTACTCCATGTACTAAATTATCCCAGAAGGTCACAGTTATAACAACATTAATTCCATTACTAATTTCATTTATTTTCAATTCATTTGTTGAGACAGAAGCACGTATTTCTTGTGGTTGGCAACAGGGAAACACCAAATGTAGTCTGTGTGAGTGTGTGTGCAGATCTTTGGCATGCACCCCCATCCTGTGATTTGAGTGGACCTGCCTCTTTTTCCCTTTCCTCCTTTGTGTCTCTGTGCTGATGTGCTGTGGACAGCAGCCCTGCTCTGTTACAGTCTGGCAAATCTTCCCTCAAGTTAAGAAAATGACTCTGTAACATTACTGTTGCAGCCTCCCCAGAGGCACATGGCTGAGCTGACCTCCGTTGTCTTTTTCTTTCTGGGGTAGCTTTTAAGTCAACATTTGAAGGATAAACTCATTAGCAACACACTTGGAACAATCCAAAGTAATAGATGATATTTTGGTGCCCATTTTGTTTCATGTGGATCATACTTTACATGCATGCATACATACAGACATCATACATAGAGACATCTTACATATAAATGTCATACATATAGAGGCATCATATAGGTGTTATACATGCATAGAGATACGTACATATGTAGAGATATCATACATATGTATAAACACCATACTTACACACGGACATGCATATAGATATCATACATACTTATATACATACATAGACATCATACATACATATAGACACCATGCATATATATTGATATCCATACACAGAGACATTTTACATATATATAGACATACATACGTACAACTTTGCAAAGGTTTTATCTCGATTTGTGTGAAAACCACAATAGAAAGATGGAAAACATTATTCAGCCATTTTTCTTGTCACATATGACAGGCAGGATGCCTTACAAATATATAGGATAGTGTAACATAGCATGGGAGCTCTGGTGGCATAGTCCTAAGGCACTTGACTGCTAACCAGAAGGCTTGCGGCTCAAACCCACCAGCCACTCCTCAGAAGAAAGGTTGGGCAATCTACTTCTGTAGTGATACCGCCTCAGAAACCCAAGGAGGGGTCGCTATGAGTCGGGTTCGGGTCGATGGCACGTAACAACAACAACAACATAGCATAGCATAACATGACATAACATAACATAACATAAAAATAATTATTTTGGCATCATCTATGTTTTACCAGCTGCAGAGGCATGAAAATAAAAGCAAAATTGCTAAATTCACACTCTCAATTATTGAAGCTTATTATTTTATTGAAGAGCCCTGGTGGTGCAGTGGTTAAGAGCTCAGCTGTTCCATGAGTGATAGATGAGGCAGTCTGCTTCCAGAAAGATTTACAGCCTTGGAAACCCTACGGGGCAGTTCTACTCTGTCCCATAGGGGCACTAAGAGTCCAAATCAACTCACTGACAGTGGTTTGTTTTTTGGGGATTTTTATTATTTTATTACTGATGGGAACTTCTTGTCCAAAATTTCCAATATTTAGCCTAATTCTTGGTTGTACCTTCGGCAGCTGTGCAGGTTGCACTCTATTTTCCAGTCTCCATTCCTCGTCATTTTAAGAAGGCATGCTAGGGGTTTATCCTAGCGGTTGAAATCATCGGTTTTAAACTCAGACTCCCTACGTCTAGATCTGGTCTCTGCATACCAGACATGTATCGTAGGCACATTACTTAGACGTAGTTACTTAAACTAGTTTGATGGATCGAATGATGTAAGTAGGTAGCTAGTAGGCCTTACAGAATGCTTCCATGTTATTGTACTTATTTGTGTGTTTTTCAGCTTTTATGTAATTGTTTCTTAATTTGAAAAAACCTATAGGCACCAGTATATGATGCTCCTTAGGTAGGAGTCAGTGAAATATAGGAAAACATGTGGAAATGTGTGTTTTCAGAATTTCATACCCAGATAGCTTCATCACACTTCAGAATTTAAGAAGAGCTTTTCTTTGTCCTCAAATGCCAGTAGATGTTTTGAAGCCCCTTTGGAAGTTCACCTGGTTCTCAGCTCTAATATGAACTAGGACAGTAGGCACCCAAGCGCAGGTAATTTCAGGAGGTTAATTGTTGCCACAGATGAGCAGAGTTATACCTGGTTTTACACCTCCGTAGGAAGCCCTGAAGGCAGGATCACATGAACCCATAAAATAATAGTCTTGAAATGCTGACTGTGTAGACATCATCTGTTGAAGCCCTCTTAGGTGAGATGCGAAGGAACCTTGAGAGGTTAGGCACCTACATTAATTCCTGGTGGAATCACGTCTGGAGCCTGGCTCTGCTGACTTCCTGGACAGGGCTTGCTCCTGAACCGGGTCGGCCTTAGGACAGAAGTGAGCACTGCAGACTCTAGCTTGTCCTGCTGTCCTGGGAGAAGACATGCCATTTTAGAGCACAGAAATTCATCGAACAGTGAAAACACTTGCTCTTATATTGACACCAGCTCTTCATTAGGAATTATCTTGGAAAAAAAAAACTAGGAAAAGTTATTCCATTGACCAGTGATGACCAGTTATTGTTCCTTTTGTCAACAGGCAAGATGATGAATGAAGTTCTGGCAGCTTCCTGAGTCCCAGACCTTGTAGAAATAAATGAAACGCGCTTCAGTTCTCATGTACAGCACATCGGACCTTGGTTCAGGAAGCGTTAAAAGGAACCCACCGTTACCTACCAAGGAGGCTCTGTGCTCTCAGACAGTCTTTCTGATTGAATCCAGAGGTTGCAAGCATGCCTCCCTGTATTACCTGTTGGAGCAGGTTTAATTTTATAAATTTTAATCACAAACTCTATGAGTTTCTACTTCATATTTGTTCTTTCTGAGGATCCACTCCAATGAACAGTATCACCTCTGTAAGAGATACGCACTTCCACAGGACTGAATTGACTGGAATATCAACTCTTTAACGTCAGCTAGTACCAGGGAAGGGAAGGACAGACTGCAGAGAAACCCTTCAGGAGGAAAAAGTCATCTTTGGTTGGACTTTCTGATCACAAGAAGCACCACTTTAGTAAACCAAGGCTTTTTTCTTGAACACGCTGTGCTTGGATCGTGTGGTTCATGACTGGTGGCTTTAGTCCATTATTATTAGTTATCTCCTTGGACGCTCTCAGACATTGAGTCTTAGCTTTCATTAAAAATAATACTAAAGCTTTGAGGAAAATCCAGGTCTGATAAAGTCTTCCGGTATTTCTCGCCAGTCCTCCTGTCCTGTTAGGACATGCAGCAAGTCCCCAGGTGGCGGAGGACAGGCCTGGTGGGAGAGGAAGGAAGTAGCATGGACGAGCATATTACTTTGTATCGTAAACATACTTTATAAGTACATTTATTATTAGCTTCTTCGGGCAGATTCCAAACGGTCGTGGCAAGGATCCAGATCAAGATCTGTGTATTGGAAATTGTCGGTGTTCACAGTACCCATAGGGAGAAGAAACACGGCAACGTAAATATGAGCACTCTTCACACCCTGAAAGGATATTTTTTTATCATCCTCTTATTTGTTTTTGTTCTGTCGAAAATTAAAGTGCTTGGAATGCTGTCGTCTGTGGTCTCTTGAAACTTAATCAATGAGAGCCTAACACTTTCCCAGTATGCTGTCATTTGGACATTCATAATAAAAATCCAAACTCTCCTTCTCGTTGTTAGTCCTTTGTTCCTCTTTGTAGCGTCGCACATGGCTTGTCTCTGTCTCGTAACTCAGCAGTTTGAATTGTACTGTTGTTAGTTACTGTCGAGTCAGCCCTGACTCATGGCAACGCCGTGCACAGCCAACCACAGTGCTGCCCAGTCCTGCACCACCCCAGTGGTCAGTTGGAGATTGGAGGGTTGTGATCCGTCGGGTTTTCATTGGTGGATCTGGGGAAGTGGATCACAAGCCCTTCTTCCTGGTCTGTTGGTGGGGAAGTCGTGCTTAAAGCAGCGTGCAGGCTTCCACTGACAGGCCACGTGAAGTGTGTGGGTAGGAGTGGAACTGGTTTCCCTCATGGAAGGCGAGAACCTGTAACTCAGCCCCAAGGCCCTCAGCCATATATGGTAGATAGAGATATAGACAGATTTCAGGACTTTCAGGCTATTTGTTGAATTACTGTTGTTTTCTATATTTGAACAACCACTTTTGTTTGTTATTTGTTGAAAGGCTGAGATATTTTCGAATGCCAAGATCTTTTTGAATACACGTAGAATACCTAGATTACAATGAGAATTCCTGAAGATTGTACCTTAGTTTTCTTGAGTTTCTGACAGTCTTGATTATAATATATATCCTATAATATATTTGTGATATAATATATTTAGACAGGAAATTCATAGAGTATTTATATATGTTGTTGTTGTTGTTTTGTGCCATTGAGTCAACCCTGACTCGTAGCGACCCCTCCTTGGGTTACCAAGGCAGTATCACTACGGAAGTAGATTGCCCCATCTTCCTTCCGAGGAGTGGCTGGTGGGTTTGAACTGCGGGCCTTCTGATTAGCAGTCAAGTGCCTTAGGCACTATGCTACCAGAGATCCTAGTATTTATATATAATATATTAAAATAGATTCTATAAATATGTATTTCCTGTGTAATAAATAGATAATTTGAGATGGCAGTAGTGATGTTTCTACAGCCATAGGCTTTTCCTTTGCCTCTTTTTGCTTGACTTTCTGCCTAGTATGTTGGGATATACAGTAAAACCTGCAAAATTCAGAACCTGTATAAGGCAGAAACCTGTCAGAGAAAGCAAGCTCAAATATTTTCCTTTAAAACAAGCCATAGAGCAGTGGTGAGACTGTACCTTGTCAAAGCAGAAAACTTGCCAGACCTGGAAGAACAAGGCAGTTCCATCACGTTCTGGCTCTCACAGTTTTCAGTGTGCTTTTATATTTGTAAATATCTCACCATGGAGTAAGAAATAATAATAATAATAAAAACTCCAAGTAAATCCAAGCTCCTGGGCCTGTATAGAAAATCTAGTCCTTGCTTGGCACTTTGACTGAATTTGATTTGGGAAAAGGTCTTTTTCCTTTTATTTTCTTCAGCAGTTCTACAACTGGCAGGTACACCTGCCCAGGTAGCTCCCACCTCCCACCCTACCCCCCAAAAGAAGCAGCACAGACATGAGATTCACGTGGACATGCTAGTGCACATAGGAGCAATGATTTTGGAATTGTCCAGCCACCTACACGGGAGGTCATGCAGTTTTTCTCCATGGGTGGGTGGCAAAAGAAAGTCAAATAGTGAAAATTTTGGTTCTCTAGTGCTGCTCTAACAGAAAATAACACAAATGTATGACTTAAACCAATAGGGATTTATTCTCTTACAGTTTAGGAGGCTAAGAGTCCAAGTTCAAAGTGCCACCTCTAGGGTCTAGGTGAAGAACTCTTGACCTTGGACTTCAGCTCTGCCTCTTGCTCCCAGCTCACTGGAGCTGGAGGTTTCTCTTAGCTCCTGGCTGCTGAGGCTGACAAACCCAAGGTTAACAAGTAGAATGGAACAGTCCCAAGATATCAAGGAACACAGCAGGCCACTAGTTCAAGTCCAGAAACAATCTTAAGATTGGCAGACAACATGGCAGGCCACTGAGATGAAGACTCGGCCAAATGCAGGGTCCAGATATGTCAAAAAGCTTGAGACCTTTCTCAAAGCTGCTTCTTATATACTGGGGGCAGACCATATCCCTAAGGCAGCTACTCAGTTGCTCACAGTAGATTCCACCATGGAGTTGATTACCAGTCTCATCACGGGGAATCACTACATCCACCTGCCCGGCAACTCAAAGCCAGGCCCAGCCAAGCTGACACATAACCATCACTACCACAGTAAACAAACTTAAAAGTAGGATCATTCCCTCAGCACCAAGTACCAAGTACAGGTACATGTCAGCATTTGGCTGGAGGTGTTTCTGGGTGACCAGGTGTCCAATGGAGGGCGCACTTGCTAGGAGTCATCTTTGACTCTCCAGGCGCCGTCCCGAGGGCACAGGTTGATGCTTTTGTTCCCTGGATGAATTTCCTTTTCAGAAGACTGGGAGCCCCTGACCTGAGCATCTGGACAAGTCTGTGTGTGTGAATAAACATGAATATTTAACAGTCCCCACTCTGCACGGCTTCGGTCTGTATCAAAGGACAGCTTTCAAAAGTCATTGTTCTCTAGGGACTTAAAAACTTTTGAGTCAGTTTTAAAAACACTGCTAGTTGACTTTGACCAACAGAATCTCTCCAGTATTTACAGAATTAGAAAGGAGCTATGATGTGGGCTGTGGGGTCTTGTAAGTCAATGGTGGCCTCACACTGGAATTTCAGTGCAGGGATGCCATTCAGATGAGATGGGTGGGCTTCAGCCATTTCTTTATGGTTGATACAGTCCTCAGAGAGGACTTTTTTTTTGAGCCTTCTGCTTCAGAATGACCTCTGCATGGGAGGTACATAGAAATGCATCCAAAGTCATTTGTTTTATGGGATTGAAGAGTGCACGCAGTTCGGAAAGTAGGCAAGTTTGGTGCCTAAAGCCTCTTCCATTCATTGTAGTGATTTCCACACATGCTTGATTTCTGTATCCATTTGTTAGAGCTTGGGAACATTCCAAGTGATAGTGGTTGGCATCA
>NW_006922168.1:1013090-1013818 GCF_000298275.1 Orycteropus afer afer
ATATTGTTTGATAATTTCCACATTCTATGGGATCACTTTTCTTTGGAATGAGCACAAATATGGATCTCTTCCAGTCAGTTGGCCAGGTAACTGTCTTCCAAATTTCTTGGCATATCCGAGTGAGTGCCTCTAGTGCGACATTTACTTGTTGGAACATCTCAGTGGCTATTCCATCAATTCCTGGAGCCTTGTTCTTTGCCAATTCCTTCAGTGCACCTTTGACTTCTTTCAATATCATTGGCTCATAACTCCAATATCATTATTTGTATCTGTTTTACCAAGTTTCTTACAATCTTTGTTGATAGAGGGTGCTAGCGTGCAGTCTGTTAGTAGGATGCCATCTTCTGCTCCCTCTTTTCAGTGACTTTTATCTCAGTCTTCAATGTGCTTCTTTTTTGTTCCTTATTCTTGTTTCCACTTGGCTTATTTTGCTCACAGCTGAACATGGTTGCAGTAGATGAACACCAACCAACCTCCAACTCCCCCCCCCCCAAAAAAAAAAACCAAGCCATTTGTGGTTAAGTAGATTCATGGTGGCTCCGTGTGTGCAGAGTTGAACTGCACTCCGTAGGACTTCTGTGGCTGTGACCTGTGGAAGCAGATCTCCAGGTCTTTCTTCTGGGGCACCTCTGAGTGTGTTCAGATTGCCAACCTACTAACTAACCTATTAACTTTGGTTAGTAGCCAAAGTCATAACCATTTTTGCCCCCCAGGGACTTCTTGACTTA
>NW_006922168.1:1014433-1021354 GCF_000298275.1 Orycteropus afer afer
ACCAACCTTCTGGTTAGCAGTCAAGTGCCTTAGGCATTATGCTACCATCTGCGGCAAGTTATTTAACCTCCCCGAGCCTTGGTTTCCTCATCTGTGTAATGAAGATGACCATGCTAGTAGTTTTCTATCTGGATAATGAAAATAATGCCTACACCCCTTGACTAGTGGGAGTGCAAGCAGACTGCAGGTTTGGCTCCAGACCACCTCAGTAAGTGAGTCACATGCTATTTTATGCTTCCCAGTGCATGGCAAAGTTATGTTTACATTGTACTGTAGTCCATTAAATGTGCAGTAGCATGGTGAGAAAGTTTGAAATATCATGAGAATGATGAAAATGTGACAGAGAGATGAAGTAAGCACGCGATTGGAAAAATGGTGCCAGGAGACTTGCTAGATGCAGGGTTGTCACAAACCTTCCTTCTGTAAAAAAACATAGTATCTATAGCACAGTAAAGCCCAGTTCCTGGTGCCCATGCTTGTAATGCATCGGGCATGGAGCGGACACTCTGGAAAGGGCAGCTGTCATGATTTATCTTGAAGGTAAAGTGTCATCCATACTAAAGACGAGGGAACACGTTGCCAATAATTAAGGGAGATCGGTTTAATGGAAAGTGAAAAAACGAATTGGTTCACTGCCACATGGACTGCTTTTCTTTGGACATTGAGTTGTTCATCTGTTGCTAGCTTGTTGGAAAGAATGGTACAGCCTCATCCTCAGTGATACAGTGATTATGTCCATCTGTTTTCCCAGGGTGGGGTGAGTCTGCCCCGGGCTCTGTGAACAGTTGCAAGCTGACACATCAGTCAGGGGAGAAGTGGGAAGTGGACTCTTGAGAAGGCCTGTGTGGCCCCAGGCAGTTCCCTAACTACAGATGTGTGGACAGTCAAAGGCTTGGCACCGTCACAGCCCCACACACTGTTCACACGTGGACAGTGACCCTTCTACCACATCTGCCTGTCTCTTCCTAGGATCTCAGCACGTTTGAGTCAACACAGATTGTATTTTTTTAATCTGACAAGTCTGTCCTTCACTCCTGCAGTCTTTTTGTGTTTCTTGTCCTTGCATTCATCTCAAACATACAGAAATTAGCTTCATTAAAAAACTCCACACAGACACAGTGCCACTTGGGATGAATGTGTTCCGGCACCCTGTCTTGGAAGAAGGATAGGAAGTCTGTCTCATTTGCCTAGTGTAGCCCTGGGCAAGTGGTCTCTTGGGGAGGGCTGAGGATGGTGTGATAGTCCTAGGAAGATGGAGCGTCACAGCTGAAAGGAACTTGGACAGTCCTCTCACTTGGGGCTTCTTAATGGCAGCCTATGGACCCTCTGAAAGTAGATGTGACATCTTTGTCATTGGTAGCTCCCTTTGAGGCAGCCCGACCCAGGTGACCCCTTGCACATGGACCGAAATGTTGCCCGGTCCTGAGCCAGGCCCGTGACTGCTCACGGGTCAGACTGCTGCGGTCCAGGGCTTTCACTGGCTGCTGTCTGGAGGTCGATAAAGACCTTTCTTCCTAGTCTGTCTTAATCTGAAAGCTCTGCTGAATCCTCTTCCGCATCAGTGCAACTCACAAGCCTCCACTCACAGGCATCGCTTGGGAATCGAGCCCAGAGCTCCCACACTGAAGGTGAGAATTGTACCCCCATGCAACAGCTCAGGGGAGTGTGTGTTTTTCTCTAATGAGGGCACTGGCTTTTCATCAGATTTGCAAAGAGCTTTGTAACCCTCCAAGACTTAATAACCAATTTTATTAATAAGGAAACAAATTCAGATGGAACTGTTGAACACTATAGAGGCAGTTAGGAGAAAAGTGGAAACTGCACTCAAGTAACCCCAAATTTCTCCCACCTTCAACCCCAGTTTCATAAGAAAACTCCAAACTCACTGCAATCAAATTGATTCCAACTCATGCTGACCTTAGTGGGTTTTTGAGGCTATAAATCTTTATGGAAGTAGCATCTTCTTTTCCATGGAGCGCTGGTGGGTTTGAACCGCTGACTTGGTTAGCAGCCAAATGCCTTATCCACTGTGCCACCGGAGCTCCTTAGTCTCATAACAGGCATTAAGTATTAACACCAGACAGGGGCTATTGATGCCACAGATCCAACTGATTCCCCACACGGTCCCTGCCATAAGCACAGTGCTATCGTGCTACAGACTGAAGGTCCCGTTTTGCTTTAACTCAGGCTGCACTGCCTCCTGAAGGCAGCAAGCCGATGACACTAGGCAGAAGGCAGGCCTCCTGCCATCGTGGCAAGTTCTCTTTATTTTAACCTGCAGGGAAAAGTCACTCTGGTAGGGGTCTGGGCAGGCCTAAAGGAACACAGGCCACAAGAAATGAAAAGTAGGCAAAGGCCTCAAAGAAGAAGGGGTGTTTGTATTTTCTTTATCTTTCGTGGACTTGATTTCATTTCCATGAGGCTCATTAGCCACACAGTGTTGGCTGGATGAGGACTGTCAGCTGTCCGCTGAGCTCTGGGAAGCCCAGTCACCAGCAGGACCACTGCAGCAATTCGACGGGTGGGTGGGTGGTGCTTGCGGGAAGCCACTGGGAACACCTATGGGAGGGACTTGGGGGAAGCTTTACCCTTCCACAGGAGGGGTTACAATCTAGACATTAAGATTAGACTGATGCTCTGGCATCAGTTTGCCTGGATTGAAATCTCTGTTCCACCACATGTTGGCTTTTAACCTTCTCTTCCTCAGAGCCTTGGTTTCTCCATCTGTAAAATGGGGACAGTGGTGTCTATCTCCTGGGGTTGTTTCAAAGACAAAATGAGGAAATGAATAACAGTAGACCCTATGGCCGGGAGCTCTGGTAGCATGGTGGCTAAGGCACTTGACTGCTAACCAGAAGGCTGGCGGTTCAAACCCACCAGCCACTCCCCGGAAGGAAGATGGGGCAATCTACTTCCGTAGTGATACTGCCTTGGACATAAAGAAAAAAAAAATCCTCACAACTGGACCAATGAGCAGCATCACAATAAATGGAGAGAAGATTGAGGTTGTCAAGGAATTCACGTTGCTTGGTTCTACAATCGATGCCAATGGAAGCAGCAGTCAGGACATTAGACGACGTGTAGCATTGGGGAAGTCAACTGCGAAGGAACTGTTTCAAGTGCTGAGGAGCAAGGATATTTCCTTGAGGACTAAGGTGCGCCTGACACAAGCCATGATATTTCCAATCGCCTGGTATGCATGTGAGAGCTGGACAATGAATAGGGAAGACTGAAGAAGAGTTGATGCTTTTGAGTTGTGGTGCTGGCGAAGAATGCTGAAAGTACCGTGGACTGCTAAAAGAACTAACAGATCTGTCCTGGAGGAAGTGCAGCCAGAATGCTCCTTGGAAGCAAGAATGGCCAGACTTCGTCTCACCTATTTTGATCATGTTGTAAGAAGGGACCATTCCCTGGAGAAGGATGTCATGCTTGGTAGGGTGGAGGGTCGACGAAAGAGGGGGAGGCCTTCAGGGAGATGGATTGATACAGTGGCTGCGATGATGGGCTCGAGTACAGCATGGACTGTGGGGCTGGCGCAGGATCGGGCAGTGTTTCGTTCTGCTGTGCATGGGGTCGCTATGAGTTGGAAACGACTCGACGGCACTTAACAACAACAATAACAACAACTGCCTTGGAAACCCAAGGAGGGGTCGCTATGAGTCGGGGCCGACTCGACGGCACATAACAACAACAACAACAGACCCTATGGCCAGCTAAGCTCACCCATTCATTGTGTTGAATATGTTGCATTGTAGAAGCATATCGTAACTCTGTATCGCAAAATGATGGTATGAACTTCACTAGGGAGGAATCAGGCCCAGGGTTCAGGTTCAGAGTCTGTGATGAAAATGAAAGGTCAGAAATGAATGCTCACCTTCTGCCTCTTTAATCATCAGCTGTGGTGCCACTGACCTCAGCCAGTGCCTTTGTTGATCTGTTTGTTTCCTACTTAGTGAGAAAAGAACACATTCTTACTTTACAGTTTACACCATTCTACCAGGGAAGTTGATAGAGACAAAGGGGATTCACCCGTATTTTTCTGAAATAGTTACTGATACTAAGGTAAGCTGTTCTGGCAGAACCTGCAGGTGACAAAGCTTAGGCAAAGTCTGGGATATGTGTTTGGCTTTTGCACTTACTGCCCCATCCTAGTTTCACTGGTTTCCTTGGGACCAGTGTTTGCTACATTTTGCACTCCTGGAAACATGTAGCCTTTCAGCAGTATAGTTTCATAGCTGCTCTAACAATGCTGTTCACAGAGGCTGCCCGTTTGGTGGCAAAGGAGGCCCCATGCCCCAAGTGGGGACGTGCAAGGAAGGAGAGTGGAGATAGGGGGCTCCTCTAGGAGCAGAGCTTCCTCAGACAGAGAGAACGTGGTTCTATGGTCACTGGAGACCAGCAGGAGCCCGCTGGGGGTGTGCTTTTGGGGACCCTGCCTAAGCAGACCCCATAGAAGGCAGGACCGCTTCCAGCTCAGGCTGCACCTTTGTGCAAATTACAGAGGGCCCCCTATGTCCTGAGGCTGCACGGCTTGGCCAGAGCCGCCAGGTGCAGCACTGGCTGGCGCTCTTAGGCGTACACTGTCCACAACCTGTGCGTCTGTGCCCAGCAGCCCGGGGGCAGGAACGATCCGTGGAGCCAGGATCCTCCTCACTAGTACCTAGGTCTGAAGGGATGCAGGCAGTGTTGGGTTACCCAGGTAGGTAGGCACAGGCTTACTTATCAATCTGTGGTGAACCATTTCCCAATTTATCCCCACAAAGCTGCTGCTTCTAGGTACGGCTGGCATCCGTCTCCCTCCCAACCTGACAGCGTCTTCCCACAGAATCAAACCCTTTCTTCAAATTTACAATCCCTGGCAGGGATGGAATACCCAGAAGGCAAGGTAAGCACGGGCTTACTTGTGCTTACTTGCTGATCTGTAGTGAACCGTTTCACATGTTTTTCACCACAAAAGCATGTGAAACTGTTCACTAGAGATGAGTAAGTAAGCACAAGTAAGCCCGTGCTTACCTGGCTTATTGGGTAATCTGGCCCTGGATAGGGGGTGGAGGATACAGTGCTGGGGAGATGGGGAGGTATGGACCTTCTTTGGTAGAGCGTGGTGGCACCTAGGGCACTGTGGGTATGCTCAACCTCTCTGGTACCTCTGTCCCTTTCCTACAGCTGCTCTCTCAAACTCTTCCCACAGACAGGCTCATTCTCCACTGTGTGGAGAAAAGACTGAGGTGGCCACCTCTGGAGGCCGGGTGACAAGATACCAGGCTCTTCCACGGACCCAGGCAGCTGCACTGAGCTAGTGGAAGCAGAAATGAAGAATGCTTGGAGACAGGCTTTTGGAGATAGATTCTCTAGGACTTCCTAGTGGCCCAGGAGCTCTGATGGCATAGTGCCTAAGGCATTTGACCACTTACCAGAAGGCTGGTGGCTCAAACCCACCAGCCACTCCTTGAAAGGAGGATTGGGCAATCTACCTCTGTAGAAATATCACCTCGGAAACCCAAAGAGGGGTCGCTATGAGGCAAATCAACTTGATAGTAGTGATTTTGGTGCTTTTGGTTGTTGTTGTTGTTCCAATGGGCTGAGTCTGCAGAGGGAGGGCCATAGGTGGCTCATGGGTTTCTGAGTGGGTGGAAATGGAAAAAACAGTCATCCAAGCAAGGGAGACCTGTGGAATCATCCGGAAGTTTGGAAGAGCCAGAGATGATTGAGCAGGAGGCATTGCAGACCCACTGGTCGGGGGTAGTGACCAGCTGAAGAGCAGGCCTGGGAATTCTTGGACGAGGTAGATCAGATATGTTCAGTTAGGGACATTCTGATGACCGCGGCAGATTAACCAGTAAGCACTGTGTACACCAGCTTACAGTAAGCAAGGTATGCACAGTCTTCACTGTACTTACTTACTGCTCCGTAGAGCACAAATTCACCTGCTTTGAGCACCTGAACTTTAAGCAGGTCAAAATGTGGACTACACATCAGTAAGCACAACCACGCCCATGCATACCTTACTTACTGGGTAATCTGTCCCTGGTGATCACTTAATAAGTGGAGCTGGCCAGATGCCTCAAAGTAACCAGGGCAGAATAGACCGAGTAGGAAAGGGCAGGGGTGAGGCACGTCCCATGTATGTGGGGGCATGGCAGGAAGTAGAGGGGATATAGGGAGGAGCAGGGGTGAGGCCTGCCAGGAAAGCCTGAGTGTGCCCTCCTAGGGAGGGAGTGGGGTTTCCATTCTGAAAGCCTGCAGGAACCTGGGCAGCTGTCTGCTCTGAGTGGTTGCTGTCTCAGTTCCAGCCCCGGCCCAGAACCTTCTAGATGGCTGAGGCTGAGAGGGCAGCAGCTCCAGCAGCACTAGCATTTGCTGAGGTGCTTCGCAAAGCTTCTGACGCCCTCAGACACATGGCCTTTAGCATCAGCCAGCCAGGTAAGCCGTGCCCTCCTGCTGCGTGTCTTCTCCTTCCAGGAGCACAGCACCACGCCCATCCTGGACTGGCTCCAGCTGTTTTCCATTTGGTGTCACTGCCTTCAGCCTCCACGTTGTCCCCTCAGCCCACGGCAGACCCCACCTGGTGAGAACGCAGCACTGTGGCCCGAGGAGCAAATGAGACCTGGAAACCCGTGTCTCCTCTGATCCCAATGCACCATCATAGGACTCAATTTCTCAAACATTTGCTTCTTCAAATTTGCCAGCTGGAAAAGACCTGGGCCTGAAGTCTTCCACCTCGAACTAGATTTCCACTGAGATCCATGGAGTCAGACTCAGTGTCACTAGGAAGGATATTAGTGGTAGGAATCTGACATGCCTGGTTTTTCTTATCAGGAAATGGGGATAATTACATTTCCCCATCTCATAAGTATGTGAGCTGTAATTATTGAAAGTTAATTAAAAAAAAAAAAAAAAAGAATTTGAGATTTCCTCAGG
>NW_006922168.1:1021454-1024928 GCF_000298275.1 Orycteropus afer afer
TAAAAAAAAAAAAAAAAAGAATTTGAGATTTCCTCAGGCGTGCTTTTGAGCCACATTTATTCACGCCTTCAGGTACACACCTACATACCCACTCACCACCCTATCTCCTCAGGAGACCTCAAGCTTTTCCACAGAGTCACTAGCAATCCCAGTGAGAGCCCCAGCCTGTGGCCTTGTGGAGAGACATGCACAGAAACAGCAGCCATGCTGGAAGCTCCAGGCTTTCAGTAACATGTTCTGGGCTTTGAAAGCTTCCCTTTCAAGTTCCCTGTCTGAGGCACATCAAGACTTCAAAGATGTCCTGATGGAGCCATTGAGGAACTGCCATGTATGGCTTCTGTTTTCACCTAGGGACCTTCCCAGGCCTTCCAGGGTTCCCACAGGAAGATGGGGAACTGCACTCTGCCTTTCCCCAGTGTGGCCTGTCTTTAATAGACGTGGAAGATCTGACTTGTTGCTCAGTTCACTTCTTCCCTCATTGTTTCCCCAGTGCCCTTGAGTCCTCTCACCTTTACAGCCAGGTCTGAATCAGACTTGGTGGAAGGGTTGGTGAACTGCTCTTCAGCTGGGGACACTGAGGGGAGTCTGGGAACGTGGGTTCCCATCTGGTGTACTTTGGAAATTTCTGCCTGTCCTCAAGCACACCCATTCCCCCAGTGGAGGCTTGAGTGTAAGAGGGCCTTTGAGTGTTCCATAGGGGGCGCTTGAGGGGCTTTCCCTAAACCACGCCGTGGCTGCTGGCCATTTCCTGATGTTCTGGAGAACAGCGCCCTCATGTTTCTCACCCAGGTGTTTATTTATTTTTAATATTTTTATTTTTGTTGAGACCATACACGGCAAAAACATATACCAGTTCGAGTTTCTAGTTTGTTGTGCTGTGGTGCACTGGGGAAATGGTGAGGGAAGATGTGGACTGAGTGACAAGCCAGATTTTTCACATCTATTAAAGACAGGCTACACTGGGGAAAGGCAGAATGCAGTTCCCCATCTTCCTGTGGGAATCCTGGAAGGCCTGGGAAGGTCCCAAAGGTGAAAACAGAAGCCATACATGGCAGTTCCTCAATGGCTCCATCAGGACATCTTTGAAGTCTTGATGTGCCTCAGACAGGGAACTTGAAAGGGAAGCTTTCAAAGCCCAGAACACGTTACTCAAAGCCTGGAGCTTCCAGCATGGCTGCCATTTCTGTGCATGTCTGTCCACAAGGCCATTAAGACATCAGACAACATATTGCACTGGACAAATCTGCTGCAAAAGACCTCTTTCAAGTGCAGAGGAGCAAAGATGTCTCCTTGAAGACTAAGGTGCACCTAACCCAAACCATGATAGTTTCAATCACCTCATATGCATATAGAGCTGGGCAATGAATAAGAAAGACCAAAGAAGAGTTGATGCTTTTGGGTTGTGGTGTTGGCAAAGAATACTGGAAGTACCATGGACTGCCGGGAGAACTAACAAATCTTTCCTGAAGAAGTGCACCTGGAATGCTCCTTGGAGGTGAGAATGGCCAGACTTTGTCTCACCTACTTTGATCATGTTGTCAGAACGAACCATTCCCTGGAGAAGGATGTCATGCTTGGTAAAGTGGAGAGTCAATGAAGAAGGGGAAGGCCTTTAATGAGATGGATAGACACAGTGGCTGCAACAATGGGCTCAGGCATAGCAAGGATCATGAGGTTGGCACAAGACCGGGCAGTGTTTTGTTCTGCTGTGCATAGGGTCCCTATGAGTCAGAGATGACTCGATGGCACCTAACAACAACAACAAATTCGAGTTTCTATGTGTATTTTTTTTCTACAGGTCTCTTAGTAGCAAAATAATAACACAAACACACACGTGTCCTTGGATAGCCAGGGTCACAGCAGTGGTGTGTCACAAGCATGGACTATCTGGATGAATCCTAAAACTCCTGTGTTACCAGAAACCTCTGCAAACTTTGCACTCTATTCCAACGTATATACTTTGTGTGCAAGGCATGGTTTGCACTATATAAATGTCTTAATTCTCTGGCCACATTGCCTTTAAATAAACTGAGGCTGAAGGTGGAAGCTTCATGTACTCCAGGCTTTCCAAGTTTGTCCTTGCTGTGGGGAGGACCAGCAGTGACCTGCACTTTCCCCAGTGTGAGGCTGCCCTGTGCAAGTAGCCCAGCTGCTCCCTGTGATGCTTTCTGTGCTGGCTGGCCTTTCAGGTGACTCCTGAGTCCCCGAATCTGGTTGTACCTTCCCGCGCCCCTACGGTCTTTGTACCATCACAGCTCTCCTGTGCAGCAATCACTTGTGGCTGTTTTCCCTGTGCCTTCTGCTGAGTCTGCTGGACACTGAGGTCATTATCTTGCTGCTTCCTTTTCCTTCTTGCTTCTTGAAGATTGTTCACATCTTGGAGACTCTCCTGCCAGTTTCCCAACTTTATCGACTGAATATGTGGACAGAGGTGGGAGCCTAACAACAATATACAAACACAAGTAGAAAACACAGAGCTGAGCTGACGAGGGCATTCCAAAAACACCACATCGCCTGAGAGAATGCACACCTGTCTACCTGATGCCAGGTTGGCAGTTAGAGAGAGTTTGGAACAACATCTTTAATCCCAGCAGGGATTGTGGGGTTTCAGTCTCTAGCCGAACCACAGCTGAAGCAGGAGACCCAGCACAATCTCAGTGCCAGTAGGTTTGGTTGGAAACATGAAAATGAGGGGTGACTTAATGGACCCTCCCATGGACTTGACTGGGGTTGTTCCGGTATCTAGTTCAAGGATCCCAAAAGAGTCTATAGTTGTCATTGGAATGTTTTTTAAATTGTCTGAACTTAAACAGAAAATGCGCAGTCATCAGGAAGGCCAGAAGTTGGTTTGGTGACTTTAAGAAAAATGATGTTGACATCGCCTCCTCAGTAGTCTGTGTTGTTGTTCGTTGCCATTGAGTCTGCTCTGCCTCGTGGTGACAACACATACAACCGAAAATGCCTTCCCTGGTCCTGTGCTATCTTTAGGGTCACTGGCAGGCTCCAGTCCATTGTTGCCTGTTGAAAGACTGTTGTGTAATGTCTTTCAGCCCGAGGGGCGCTTCTTCCAGCACCGTGCAGACAAGGTATGATTGTGACCCATAAGGCTTTCACTAGCTCATTTTCAGAAGTAGATTGCCAGGCCTTTCTCTCTAGTGTCTCAGTCTGGAAGTTCCACTGGATAACCCTGCTGTTATTTAAAATACCGGTGGCATAGCTTCCAGCAACATGCAACCACCATAGTACGGCAAGCTGACAGACTGGTGGTCGAAAGAGGCTTATAACTGTATGTTGTTGTTGTTAGGTGCCATCAAGTAATTTCTGACTTATAGTGACCCTATGCACAGCAGAACAAAACACTGCCTGGTCCCATGCAAACTCCACTATCCTTGCTATACCTGAGTCCATCGTTGTAGCCACTGTGTCAATCCATCTTGTTGAGGACCTTCCCCTCTTTCGTTGACCTTCCACTTT
>NW_006922168.1:1027348-1054053 GCF_000298275.1 Orycteropus afer afer
AGATCTTGAAACATTCTTTGTGATGATGAATGCCACTCCATTCCTCTTCAATTTGTCATTCCCAGCATAGTAGATCATATGGTTGTCTGATTCAAAATGGCCAATACCAGTCCATTTTAGCTCACTAATGCCTAGGATATCAATATTTATGCATGCCATTTATTGTTTTAAATTATAACTGTATATGATACAATCATAGTAACAGCCTTTGTGGAGTGCCTCTGTGTATCGGGCCCCAAGCTAAGGGCTCCATGTGCATTCTAGCACTTAATTCTCTCCACAACCCTTGGAAGTGGATTCTGTTATCACCTTCATATTACAGATGCTTAAAGGGGTTAAAAAATAAATAAATAAATAAATAGCTTCCCCAAGATCACACAGCTGCAAAGGAGCAGAGTCAGTATCCAAACCGTGGCGTGTCTGATTTGAAGTCTTTTCTCTTAGCCACCCCAAGACACATCCCACCCCACCCCAGCTCTCTGGAGAATGCTTACCTTCAGTCTTCAAGATCAGGAACAGTATCTAAAACTAACAAGAGCATAAGATCTCTGGAAGCCTGTTTATTTTTCTGGTTGTTAGTGTGTTCCTAGTTTCTTGCTATTTTATATTTATGGGAAACATTAAGTGCAGCATTGTCTCTATTATTCTTCTAAGCATGATCTTGTCTTTCAGAGGTTAAAATTTGTTTCTAACTGGAAGATGTTTCCACACATAATCTGTCCAGTTGATCTTCCAGGTTAATTTTATTAGCTTCCAGTTCTGGAATTGTTGCAACTGATTCATGCAAAATGAAGTTTTCATCATGATTACAGTAGGTACCTCCAGAGGGCGCTCCTGACAAGCCTTAGATTTGTTCAGTTCTCTCCAGTCCTGTTTTAAAACACTTTTTCCAAGAATCGGTCAAAATCCTGTGTGAGCTAAGCAGAAGTTCATGGAAGAACTGTAAGGAAACGTAACAGGAGGGGAGGAATCTGAGTTCTTGGGACTGGGGTCAGAAAGGTCAGAGACTTAGATTACTAAAAGGATTATTATAAAGGGAACTTAACGAGAGACAGCTGTCTGTAATTCTTGTCATATATAGAATCATAGGACTACAAGAGTGGTCTTAAGGGAGGCAGGGGGAATGTCTTTCCCTATTGTTAAGGTCTTAGGAGGTGGAAAGATTCTCAGCTCTCCTCAGCAAACAGTTCCATTGTTTACAATGTGACTGTCATATCCTGAGGGAGAGGGTGTTAGGGTGTCTGACTTTGCTCTAACATCATATTTGCTTTTCTGAAACAAGTGCAGAAGGCACAGTCAAAGCTGTTAAACACAGAAGAGAAGGGAAATTAAATTCTCAAAAGAGATAGACCCAATCCAGAAGAAGATAAGACGGAAACAGCTGAGGGATAATGATAATTTTAAAAATCAGATAGACAAACAGAAAACAAATCAGAGTGGTAGGCTTAAGTACAATCACATCAGTAATTAACATTAAATGTAAATGGACTGAAAAAAAAAAAAAAAAAACCTCACTGCCATCAAGTTGTTTCCAACTCATAGCAACCCCTCCTTAAGTTTCTGAGGTGGTATCACTATGGACGTACATTGCCCAGTCTTCCTTCCGAGGAGTGACTGGTGGGCTTGAACCTCCATCCTTCTGGTTAACAGTCAAGTGCCCTAGGCACTACGCCACCAGAGCTCCCATAAATACACTAAACACTTCAATTTAAAGGCGGAGATTGTTAGGAACAAAGAGAAAGACGCAACTCCGCAGATAGGTTGAAAGTAAAAAGATGGAATCGGTATGTCATATAAACAGTATGCATCAGAAAGTTAGAGTGGCCATATTAATATAAAATAAGATAGATTTCAGGACTAGGAATATTATCAGAGACAAAAGGGGCAGTTTTCCAGGAACTCATAATAATCATAAATCTATATCCACCCAGGTATGAAGCTTAAAGGAGCCTGGTGGTGTTATGGTTAAGGCATTTGGCTGCTGACAGAAAGTTTGGTGGTTTGAACCCCCTAGCTGGTTCTTGAGAGAAAAGGCCTGGAGATTGGATCCCTTAAAGATTTCAACATAGGAAACCTTATGGAGCAGTTCTACTCTGTCCTATAGGGTCACTGAGAGTCAGAATGGACTCACTTGCACCCAACAACAATAGAACTTGAAATACATGAAGCAAATATTGATGGAATTTTAAAAAGATTAGTAGACAAATCTATAATAATAGTTAGAGATTTCAACATCCTTCTATCTGTAGTTGATAGAATGGCTTAAATAAAAAATCGTATTTATTCATCTGCATAGGCTGTCCACTCCCGGCTAAGCTGTTACCAGCCAACGAGTGCTCTGATCACATTAAGTTTCTATTTAATTTTTCTAGGCTGAAGAACCCACAGCTGTGTCAGCATCCTTTGTTACCCAGAGGATGTCTTGAGATTAGTTATAATTGCCCTGAGAGTGAACCTGAGGTCTTTGCCTTGGCAAGTGAGCTGAGAAGGTTCTCCTCTTCACTCACATACTTGAGAAACCCCCCCAAAATTCAAACCCACTGCCCTCGAGTCAATCCTGACTCTTAACAACCCCCATTGGGTTTCCAAGGCAGTAAATCTTTACAGAAGTAGATCTCCCAGTCTTGCTTCCATGGAGTGCTTGGTGGGTTTGAACTACCAACCTTCTGGTTAGCAGACAGATGGCTTAGGCACTGTGCTACCATGGTCTTTGTGGTCTATATGTAGACTTGTTTGAAGCTGCACTTGTTTCAGAAAAGCAAATACGATGTTAGAACAAAGTCAGACACCCTAACACCCTCTCCCTCAGGAAATGACAGTCACACTGTAAACAATGAAACTGTTTGCTGAGGAGAGCTGAGAATCACTTTACACCTCCTAAGACCTTAACAATAAGGAAAGACATTCCCCCTGCCTCCCTGAAAAGCTCCTTTAAGACTACCCTTGTAGTCCTATGATTCTACATATGACAAAGTAAATAGCTTCCACCCAAATAATGGTCAGCCCCTCTCCCCAGGAAACATTTGTAAGTGCTGCTCACTGAGCACCACGCTGGCAGAGAAAGGGGCTCCTTAGAAGGCCTGGGTGCTCCATGTTTGATTGTGCGATGAGCCCTTGAGCTCTGGGGTTTAAGACCACGCTGCCTGATAGAATTATAGCAACACAAGGACGAGCCTCATCCTCCAGCGTCCAGACTGACTCTCCTCCCACCTTGTCACTTCTCACTTCTCAGTCTGACAATCTCCTGAAAGGAGGGAATTTCACAATGGCCTGCATTAATAGGATTGAGTAGTCTTCTGTAGGTCTTCCCGGCTTGAGAAAATGATGGATCAGAACTCTGTGGACACTCCAACAGGATAACACAGAGTAGTCGTTTAGGCTAAAGCATCTTATGGTGTCTGTAGCAGTTAAGATGCGTTTGTGTGGTTGTATAGACTGGGCCCTCTGGACTTGTCTGAAAGTAATTCTTATTTCTAAGTTAATGTTTTCTTAGTTCAGTGTAACTCATTTCCCCTTGTTTCCTAGCCTAAGTGGAATTTGAAAATGGAGGCTCTGCTCTTCTCTGGTTCTATTCACTAAAACAAACCAACCAAGGCCATTGCCATCAAGTGAGTTCTGAGTCATTGTGACACCCTGTGTTATAGAGTAGAACAGTTCCATAGGGTTTACTTGGCTGTAATATTTAGGGACGCAGGACTCTAGGCCTTTCTTCTATGGCGCCATTGGGTGGGTTTGAACCACCAACTTCTAGGTTACTAATTCAGCACAAACTGATCTCAACCCAAAATAGAGTATACATAGCTTACATTGAACCAAGAAGCCAAATGAAAGAAGTTGCATTTGTTCAGTGGTTGTGAGGAAATACCCAAGATCAAAATAATACATTTTGTTGGGCGAGAGGAAGAGGTCCTAAAATGTTTTGAATAAATAGGAAGCTATTTTCTGATGAGAAGCTCTGGTAGTGTAGTGCCTAAAGCACTTAACTGCTAACCAGAAGGCTGGCGGTTCAAACCCACCAGCCACTCCTCGAAAGTTGGACAATCTACTTCCGTAGTGATACTGCCTCAGAAACCCATGGAGGGGTCGCTATGGCAAATAACAACAACAATTTCCTGGTGGGCATTCATCTTTAGACCAGGAACATGTTGTCTGTCTTTGAGTTGATTCCAACTCATGGTTACCCCATGCAACAGAGTAGAACTGTCCCATAAAGTTCTCTAGGCTGTAATCTTTACAGAAGCAGATGACTAGATCTTTCTCCCTTGGAGGCACTGAGTGGGTTCAAACCACCAGCCTTTCAGTTAGCAGCCAAGCGCTTAACCATTGTGCCATCCAGAGCAGGAGAAAGTCAGAAAAACGTTCGGGTCTAATCCTGTAAAGGAATGAGACTGAATGCTGAGACTACCATTGGACCCACCTGGCCGGGAGATACTCCTGTTTCCAAGCCATTCTTGTATTTTTAGAATCAAGATTGTGATAAACAGTGTTGGTTTCTTCTCTGCAGTACATTTTGCATCCATTGTTCTTTCCTTCTGGTTTCCTCAGATAGGTTGGTAACTCTACCTGATGCCAAAGAAACCTTTGTCTTTGTCTACGTCTAGGTTCTCACTGCTCCCCGTGGCAGAGCCCCAAATGGAACATGGCACTTTTCCACGCCTGCCTCTAGGGAAAGAAATAGAACATAAAAGGAGGATTTTTCACTCCAGCCTCCCGAGAAGCCGAACCACTTTCCTATCATTTTTATGACTGCTTAGATAACGGGTAGGGAAGACTATGGTATCATTTCAGAAATAATCTCATATTATCCTATTAATATTCTAAATCATTTTTCCTTTAATGGTTTAATTATATGTCTTCCAAAGAGGAGAAAGACATCTGAAACCTCTTATTTGTGTATAATAATAGAGATAGGAAAGGGGCAAAGATGGAAAGAAAGTTTTTTGTCCTCTGCTTTTCCCTTCAGATTGTTTAACTCATCAAGAAACAGTGACACTGGAATGGACAGGGGGCACAGGACTTGGAGTCTGGGATCACAGGTGCTGGTGTTGTGACCTGGAGCATTCGAGTTTCCTGTGGGAGCTCAGTCTCTTCCTCTGTAGCTGGGGACATTAGTCCTTTGCTGCTTGCCTTGTGAGGTTGTGTGAGGATAGACATCACAGAGGGAAAGGCTTTGTAAATGGCAGTGTTTACCCCATAGTGGCCAGACTTAGGTACAACCTGGAGCTCTTCTTCCCAGTCATTCCTTCTTATTACCTGTTTCTCTTTTCCCTAATTTCAGTCGTTTATTCCTACTATAGGTGCTCTGGTAGCATAGTGGCTAAGGCACTTGACTGCTAACCAGAAGGCTGGCGGTTCAAACCCACCAGCCACTCCTTGGAAGGAAGATGGGGCAATCTACTTCCATAGTGATACTGCCTCGGAAACCCAAGAGTTGCTATGAGTTGGATCCGACTCGATGGCACATAACAACAACAACAAGATTCCTACTACAGCATCATCCCTAAAAGAGCTCTGGTGGCATAGTGCCTAAGACATTTGATGCTGACCAGAAGGCTGGCGGTTGAAACCCACCAGCCACTCCTCAGAAAGAAGACTGGGCGTTCTGCTTCTACAGAGATACCGCCTTAGTCGCTATGAGTCAGAGTCGACTTGACAGCAGTGAGTTTGGTTTTTTGGTAGCCTCGTCCCTAATTTCCTTTTTTCTCTCTACTCTTTCACTTGACTGGTGAACTGTCACACTTGTTATTTATTATGTTCCCAAGCTCTGAATACCAGTTTTTGTGTCTCAGAAACTGTTTCCATGGACTTCACAGTACCTGCTCTTTTTAAGAGACGGATCGTTCAGGTTCATGAAGGACAGCTTTCTAACCTTGACATTTTGTTGCTTAACCTTGAGCATGAACAGCCCAGTGTTTGGGTTCAGGTCTGGGTGTTTTGCCCTGACGAGTCAGTGGGACCATTTCTTCCTCCGACTCCCTGCCCTGGGGTGCCAGCTTAGCGGGGCTTCTCCTTCCGGCAAGAAACGAATGCCTCCTGTCCCCAGCGCCCCTACTTTTCCTCGTTTGTTTCTTAGCTCCAGATGAAAATCCTTTCTAAAGAACTTCAGCAACTGATTTGCCGTGAGACGTCAAGGTAGGAAAGTGGCCTGTCACACAGCGCTCTTCCGCTCTTGTGTCTGGGAATTGGTGGCTTGCCTTTTCTTTTGAGGATATGTCTCATTGATGTAATTCGAAAACAATCTTAAACCCACAGATTAAGAACATATGCTTCTTCCTGTCACATGTGGAGAGAGACTTTGACTCATTCTGAAATCCATATTGAAGAAATGCCTTAAAGCAAAATCACAACTTTACAGCAGTATCAACTACAAATTAGGCCAAGCCTGCGGAGAGCAGACCCGGAGAGCCAAACCAAAGGGCCATCAGATGCAGGAGTTTCCCTCTACAAAGGCATCGAGTTGTTTCACTTCCATGTAGGGCGGGGATGGGAGGGGAGAGACCTTAGAGGAGGGGAGTGATAAGGTGGGGAGCCTTTCCGGTCTCCTGTAGGGGTCTCAGAATGTCAGGAATGCTCCTCAGATGGCCTTTGATAAATCCTTCTTGGATCTGTTTTATTTTATCTGGAACTTCTTGGGACATAAGTTTCATATTTTTATTATCTATAGTAGTCAGTACTTCCTTTTTTTGTCCTAAAATTACCTCTTTCTAACTTCAAGGGGTGCCTCTGCCTTAGTGTTTGGGAGGCAGGATTGCATCTCCATTTTCTCCATTGAGGTCATGCAGGGAGTGGAGACTTGATGGTGTCTGCTTATCCTTTGTCAGGACCGAGAAGGCTGGTTTTGGTTCAGGAAGTGGAAAGTTTGCACAGGAGCCTTCCTCCTCTAGTCAGCTTGTTTTTGACCCAGGGTGTGGTAGTTCTCATTGTTGAAATGCAGGAACACATCTTGGTGACCAAGTGTCATGGACAACTTTACTAAAGTGAAAAACAGAACTGATCCAAAGCATATAATATATACTCCAAAATAAGCCCGGCTCTCCTGACTTTAATAGAACCATTGCAGACATGCCAAATTCTACAGCTCTTCAATTGTATACATATGGTAAAACTTTTCATACCATTCAGTGTTTGCGGCAATATGATTTTAATTATGTCCAGATTGGATAGCTGGAAGGAAGAACTGAGATTAAATAGAATGAAGTTATACACAGCCCTTTTGTAAGTGACCCTGGTTTCAGTTGGGAGGTATGCAAAAGACTGCGAGGACAGTGAGAGGAAGGTGTGGTTTGGGGGGTTTGCCTGTGATATGGTTCATCTCCAAGCTGGGTACCCAGTTTTTTACCTGGAAGGGGGCGGTTCACGGAAGTGGCCATCGTTCTCTCTCGGAAGTCGAAACTTCCGCTGATGTGAGCGCCCGGTTGCTCATCTTCCTTCACACGTTTAGGGTCGTCTCTGCAGACAGACTCACTCTCGTGAGCAAAAATCACATTCCATTTGAAAGGCTGTGGGGGTTGCATATATCAGATTGGGAGTTTGGAAACATCTTTTTCTTCCTTAACCAGACTTTCTACCACTCTTGCTTGTCAGTCTGTCATACTGCAGTGGTTTGTCTGCTTCCGGGATGCCGGAAGCTATGCCACCAGAATGTCAAATACCAGCAGGGTCACTTGTGGTGGACAGGTTTCTGCAGAGCTTCCCAGACTAATGCAGTTTGGGAAGAAGGACCTGGGGGTCTACTTCTGAAAAAATGGGCCAGTGAAAAACCTTATCAACAGCAGTGGAACGTTGTCTGATAGAGTGATGGAAGACGAGCCCCTTAGCTTGGAAGACACTCAAAGTATGACTGGGGAAGAGCTGCCTCCTCAAAGTAGAGTCGACCTTGACAACGTGGATGGAATGAAGCATTTGGGACCTTCACTTGCTGATGTGGCACAACTCAAAATGAGAAGAAACAGCTGCAAACATCCATTAATAATCAGAACGTGGAATGTCTGAAGTATGAATCTAGGAAAATTGGAAGTGGCTGAAAATGAAATGGAACACTTGATATCTTAGAGCTGAAATAACTGGTATTGGCCATTTTGAATTGAACATTCGTATGATCTATTATGCTGGAAATGACCAATTGAAAAGGAATGTTGACACGTTCATCATCAAGAAGAACATTTCAAGATCTATCCTGAAATTCAGTGCCATCAGTGATAGGATAATATCTGTATGCCTACAAGGAAGATCAGTTAATACGACTATTCTTCCAATATATGCATCAACCACTAATGCAAAAAATGAATTAACTGAAGATTTTTACCAACTTCTACAGTCTGAAATTGATCAAGCATGCAATCAAGGTGAATTGATAATTATTGGTGATTGGAATGTGAAAGTTAGAAACAAAGAATAAGGATCAGTAGTTGGAAAATATGGCCTTGGTGGTAGAAAGGATGTGGGAGATCGCATGATAGAGTTTTCAAGACTGGTGACTTATTCATTGCAAACATTTTTTCAATAACATAAATGGCAGCTATACACAGGACCCTTGCCAAATGGAATATACAGGAACCAAATCGGACTATATCTGCAGAAAGAGACAATAGAGAAGCTCAGTACCATCAGTCAGAACAAGGCTAGGGGCCAACTGCAGATAAGACCATTCATTGCTTATATGCAACTTCAAGCTGAAACTGAAGAAAAATTAAAACAAGTCCATGAGAGCCAAAGTACAAGCTTGAGTATATCCCACCTGAATTTAGAGATCATCTCAAGAAAAGATTTGACACATTGAACACTAATAAGAGAAATTCAAGCCAGATTCAGAAGAGAATGTGGAACAAATGATAGGATTGCTGATGTCAGATGAATTTTGTCTAAAAGCAGAGAATACCAGAAACATGTTTACCAGTGTTTTATTGACTATGCAAAGACATTCGACTGCATGGATCATAATAAATTATTGGTAACGTCACAAAGAATGGTAATTCCAGAACACTTAATTATGCTCAGGAGCTCTGGTGGTGCAGTGGTTAAGGCATTCAGCTGCTAACGAAGAGCTTAGTGATTTGTCTGCTTCCATACAGATTTACAGCCTTGGAAATCCTGTGGGGCAGTTCTACTCTGTCCTACAGGTCACTGAATCAGAATCAACTCGATGGCAGTGGGTTTGGTAATTGTGCTCATGAGGAACCTGTACAAAGACCAATGGGCAGTTGTTCAAACAGAACAGGGAATACTGTATGGTTTAAAATCAGGAAAGGTATGCTTCAAGCTTGTATCTTTTCACCATACTTATTCAATCTGTATGCTGTGCAAATAACCTGAGAAACTGGTCTATATGAAGAAGAACATGGTATCAGGATTGGAGGAAGACTCATTAACAACTTGTGATACACAGAATGCCACAACCTTGCTAGCTGAAAGAGAAGATGACTTGAAGCACTTACTGATGAAGATCAAAGTATGGATTATACCTCAACATAATGAAAAAGAAAATTTTCACAAGTGGACCAATAAGGAACATCATGACAAATGCAGAAAAGATTGAAGTTATCAAGGATTTCATTTTACTTGGATCCACAATCAACACCCTTGGGTACAGCAGTCAAGAGATCAAATAACACATTGCATTGGGCAAATCTGCTGCAAAAGACCTCTTTAAAGTGCTTGAAAGCAAAGATGTCACTTTGTGGACGAAAGTATGCCTAACTGGGCATGGTATTTTCAATCACCTCATATGCATGTGAAAGCCAGACAAGGAATTAGGAAGACCGTAGAAGAATTAATACCTTTGAATTATCATGCTGGAGAAGAATAATGAATATCTCACGGACTGCCAGAAGAATAAATCAGCCTGTCTTGGAAGAAGTACAGACAGAATGCTCCTTACAAACGGGGATGGTGAAACTTTGTCTCAGGTACTTCAGGCACGTTATCAGGTGGGACCATTACCTGGGGAAGGACATCACACTTGGTTAAATAGAAGGTTAGTGAAAAAGAGGACCAGCCTTAACAAGATGGATTGACACAGTTGCTTCAACCATGGAATATAGCAACAACTATGAGGAAGGCACAGGATCAGGTGCTGTTTTGTTACACTGTGCATAGGGTCACCATGAATTGGCAATGACTCAACTGCACCTAACAATAATGACAACCAGACTTTCTTAGGCTGCGCTCATTGTCTTTTCTAAATTAAATTTTTCATAAGGAATTCAAAAGTATGCTTATCTGGCAATTGCTACATGGGTAAGAGACAGCATTGATTATGAAAAAAAGTGGTGCTTTTTTTTTTTTTTTTAATTAAAGTGATGCTTATTACTTTGTACAAGGAAAAAGAGAGGAAGGAAATTTTTTTTGGATGCTGAAATTGCGATTCCTGTTCTCTGAGTGCATTGGCCTTTGCTATGTGCAGTGTGACCCTCTTCTCTGCAATGCGCTTTCTCCAACTTTAGTAGCATATCTTTGGTTTCCTCCGTAACTTGCCAGAACGGCATTTACTTACTGAATATCTTTGGGTAAGCCACTCTGAAATTCCACTTTTTTTTTTGTAGAATGAGGACCAACCTCCAGAGCTGATATAATGAGGCTGGCCTGGAGAGGTTTGAAGGCTTCAAGACCCAAAACTTGGGCCAAACTGCAGGCCTGTGAACAGTGGCTGCTGCCACCTCCCAAAGGACAGAAGATGGATGAGTGTAGGAAGGACTTGAGTTACACCCTGTTTTCCAGCACCTGCCCTGTGATCACATTGAGCCACTCCCAGGAGTGAGGCCAGCCTGTACTCTGGGCATGTGACACTGAGGACTGTGCCCGTATGTGAGCCTGTTGTGGAGTAGGTCAGGGGTTCTCCTCCTCAGTGTCCATGGAAGATGAGGTAGAAAGTTCTGGAACCCCCAGGGTCACAGGCTGAGTAAGCTAGTGCATCTGAGCTCTTGGGGAGGAGACCATACTATCACTACCACTGCCACCTTCTCAGGCCAGGACAAACAGTGCCAGTTTCCCCCAGCCCCACAGCCCCTTGGCTGAACTGGAGGGTGGTCACAATGGTGGTGAATGTGTGTATTGCTTCCATTCAACTCCATTTCTGCGTATTTGTGCTTGGATGTTAACCTGCACTCAGGCACACTCTAGTTTACTAATCTATTGTGTGGGCTTCTGCACAGTGATTTTTTCTTGGGAAAGTCATCAGTTTTTGCTAGAAGGAGCTGTGGGGTTCTATTCACTCATTTATTCATTCATTCATTTGAGCTTCTTCAGAATAAATGTCAATGAATTGAAATGGCTCACTTCAGAGGAAATGGCAAAACTATAATTTAACTAAAGTGTACTAGAATTAGAATCAAGCCCACTGCTGGGTGACCAATTAGATGTGAGGATTGGGGTGGGCGTCAGAGATCACTGTTGACTCTTATGAAACAAAGGCTGACTTTCAAGTAGATCTAGATTTCAAGATAAAAAGGAACAGAGATACCGACTCTTGGGCATAAAGCATAGTCAAATGGGTGATATTGTCTTAGAATGTAAGTTTAAATTGACACCAGTAGGATTCATGTGAACATGCCTTGGAAAGAACTGGTTTCTATGGAATAAGTCATGGACCCTGAATACACAAAGAAAGAACATACTCTGAGATTATCAATATAAGCAGGGTGGCTATGTATGTGGTTTCAGGTTGAGCAATGCACAACTCTGGGGGCAAGACTCATCACAGCAATTTTGTTATTGTTTTGTGTCGTTGAGTCAATTCCGACTTACAGCAACACTGTATGACAGTGTGGAGCTGCCCCATTGCATTTCCTGGGCTGTAATTTTTACAGGAGCAGATTGACAGGTCTTTTCTCCCACAGAGCTACTGGTGGGTTTGAGCTGCCAAATTTTCAGTTAGCAGAAGTGCTTAATCATAATAGCAATAATTACCCTACAAAGCTACCACGTGTCCCTCTTATCTTTCAGCTCAATGTACATGGACTGCTGCTTTTAGCAACAGCTAAAGGTCTGGTGGCATAGTGTCTAAGGCATTTGACTGCTAACCAGAAGGCTGACAGTTCAAACCCACCAGCCACTCCTCAGAAGGAAGGTTGGGCAATCTGCTTCCATAGTGATACCGCCTCAAAAACCCAAGGAGGGGTTGCTATGAGTCGGATATGACTTGACAGCACTGAGTAGCATTATAAAAGTGTTTAGGATGGGAATTTGGTAGGCTTCCCGGTTATCTGATGGGAGTCCTTCTATGGCCAGGTCATCAGTGTTGTTGGGGGGTGGGTAGGAAGAGTGAGGAGCAGAGTGTCTTTTCATGGTAGAAGTGAGAGAAGTTTCTCACCACTTACAGATTTTGAGAGACCAGGCTCTTCTACTAACTCTGGACAACAGTGGGTGAATCCAGCTTGCTTTTGCTGGATTTTTAAGGCGTCTTGGTGTGTAATGTGTCCACTCGTGCTGCAATGGTATGTGTTTCTGTCTGTGTCTCTTTCGAAGTGAGTAATGCACTATGACATGTGGACTTAGCCATTAGAAGGTGTTACAGATTGACTTGTGCTCCCCCCATATGTGTTGTGAATCCTAACCCCTATAGTGGTTATGGGAGCTCTGGTGGCATACTGCCTGAGGCATTTGACTGCTAACCAGAAGGTTGGTGGTTCAAATCCAGAAGGAAGATTGGGCAATCTACTCCTGTAGAGATACTACCACCTTGGAAACCCAAGGAGGGGTTGCTAGGAGTTGGAAACCACTCCACAGCAGTGAGTTTTATAGTGGTTATAATCCCACTTGAGAGTGGGTTTTCTTTGTTATGCTAATGAGGCAATATTAGTGGTGGGTATTTAAGTCAGTCTTTTTTGAGATATTGAAAAAGCGGATCAATCGTGGGAGAACAGAAGGGCAATGTTTGCACAGGGAGACAGTGGAGGCAGGAGTGCATGGGAGAAAAGGACACAGGGAAGACGTAACCACAGGGGGAAGTGAGAAGAGAGCTGTTACATTGTGGGGATGCAGTCAAGGTCATGAAACAAAAGGTGTATGAACTGCTGTATGGGAAGTGAATTTGCTCTATAAACTTTCACCTAAATCACAATAAATTTTTTTTTTTTTAAAAAAGCGGATGAAGCAAAGAAGTAAGCAGAGACGGCAGAAGATGGCTGCCAGGCTGCATGGAGACCACCATGATTGCCAAGGAGTAGAAGCTGAAAAGAGACAGGGATCTTTGCCCAGAGCCGGCAGAGAGAGAGAGCCTTCCCCTAGAGCAGGCCCCTTGAATTCGGACCTCTCGCCTCCCACGCTGTGAGAAAGCCCGATTCCTATTGCTAAGGCTGCCCATCTATGGGCTTGCTGTTACAGCAGCATGAGCTAACCAGGACAGGAAGGGTGGGTGCCTAGGCGCTGGTGGAGAACATATGATCCCTTCTATTCTGTCACAGACAGCATAAGCTGTTTTAACATTTTTGTGGATTTTGCTCATTCTTAGGGGAGCGTGGTGGCTCAGCGTTTAGGTTTGGCTTGCTCTCCTCTGTGGCCAGCTGTGGCTCACAGCATTTCTCAGTGACCCAGGATAGACACGTGGTCCTGCAGCAGAGACTTTGCTTGCAGGGACCCGGAAGCTCTGTGGAATGTGACAGAGAGGAGAGACTTTCAGAACGTCAGGCTGCTGAGGCGAAGTGGAGGGGAGAAGCTTGGTTTCAGAGCCCCCCGACGACGTGGCATCGCAAGTCTCCAGATACTCGGCCCCTTGGGGTCTGGTTGCCACCCTGAGGTCTGGAATGGGGCCTGGGCAGAGTGCAGGTAGCGTACAAAGACCTGCTTCTCTCTGCACCTACTCATCCAGTGAAAACATCTCAGGCACTCCTCCCAGGCCGTGCGTTTACTTCAAGGAATGTCAGAAAGGAAATACATCGCTTACCGTCTTCCTCCCTCTTGGGGAGTGTTTATTGTGATTGGAAATCGTTCTAGTCGGCGTGGTTGCGGCCTTCCCTCCATCCTCTATGCCCCTGTGTGGAACAGTCCTCTCTGCAAACAAACAGAAAAGGGCCACAGTCTTCATTCAGCTCAGAAGAGGGAGCAAAGTTGGCTGCTGCAGAGCTGGACTCTCTCGGCCGCAGCTCGGCCCCTCTGTGGTGGGCTGTCCTTCCTCGGCCCTGGCGTGAGGCCAGGAGGTACAGTGCAGCCTCCGTCAGTGCCTGCCAGGGGCCCAAACTCAGAGTTTCCTTAGGACGGGGCTGCTGGTCCTGGTGTGTGCTTAGTCAAACTTACTTGGGGTTTATTCTGAGCATCCCTCTGGAGGAAGAATATCTGGAACTTCTCTGAACTTGAATAAAACCTAAAAGCAAGAAATAAAGCTGAAGAGCTTGTACACTTTGAATATACCATACACTTTAAAAATTAGTAGCAAAGCTAGTAGAACTTCCACCTGTTGGCGCAATAGGCTTGACCGACTTGCCATCGAAACCATTTTGAGCACATTCTTCAACAGAAAGAGTCAGATGTAAGGCAAGGTCTCACAGTGGTTTGCACAGGAGACAGTGTGCCATCCAGCCCCTCAAAACCAAGCCTTTGTGATAAATAAAGGAAATGTGGGCTTTAATTTTCTTTCTTCTTTGTCCCATTAACTTAGAAATAGCAAGTCATTGATTGTTTTATCAGTTCCTCATTTCTAGCAAATGATTTCTTTCGACTGTTGCCAGTTGTCATTGAGTCGGCTCTGACTCATGGCATTCTTATATAGGACAGAATAAAACGGTGTCCAGTCCTGCACCATCTTCACAGGCACTGGATTTCTAACAAAAAAATCCTTCCACAGAAAGGCACGCAAATCAAGTCATGGATTATATAATGATTAATTCTTAACATAAAGAAAACAAAAATCCTCACAACTGGACCAATAAGCAGCATCATGATAAATGGAGAAAAGATTGAGATTGTCAAAGATTCCCTATTACTTGGTTCCATAATCAACACCAATGGAAGCAACAGTCAAGACATCAGATGATGTATTGTACTGGGCAAATCTGCTGCAAAAGACCTCTTTAAAGTGCTGAAGAGCAAAGATGCCTCGTTGAAGACGAAGGTGCACCTAACCCAAACCATGTTATTTTCAGTTGCCTCATATGCATGTGAGAGCTGGACAATGAATAAGGATGACCAAAGAAGAGTTGATGCTTTTGAGTTGTGGTGTTGGCAAAGGATAATGAAAGTGCCATGGACTTCCAAAAGAACAAACAAATCTGCCCTGGAAGAAGTGCAGCCAGAATGCTCCTTGGAAGTGAGAATGGCCAAACTTTGCCTCACCTACTTTGGTCATGTTGTCAGAAGGGACCATTCCCTGGAGAAGGATATCATGCTTGGGAAAGTGGAGGGTCAGTGAAAAAGGGGAAGACCCTCAACAAGATGGATTGACACAGTGACTGTGACAATGGGCTCAGGTATAGTAAGGATTGTGAGGTTGGTGCAGGACTGGGCAGTGTTTAGTTCTGTTGTACATAGGGTCACTGTGAATTGGAACTGACTCAACAACACCTAACAACAACAACAGATAAAGAGAACATCACCCTCCAAGAAACAGAACTTCACTACTATCCCAGAGGTATTGAAGGGGAGTCCAAGCTGCACCAAAGGCATTAGTGAAAACTAGGCTCCAGGAATTGACAGAATACTCATTGGGATGTTTCAACAAAGGCATGTAGCACTGGAGGTGCTTACTCATGTATACCAAGATATTTGGAAGAAAGCTACCTGGCCAATCAACAGGAAGAGATCCATATTTGAGTCCATTCCAAAGAAAGGTGATCCAATAGAATACTGAAATTATCTAACAATATCACATGTAAGTAAAATTTTGCTGAAGAGAATTCAAAAACGATTGCAACAGTACATCAACAGGGAACTGCCAGCAGTTCAAGCCACATTCAGAAGAGAGCGTGGAATGAGGGATGTCATTGCTGATGTCAGATGGATCTTGGCTGAAAGCAAAGAGTACAAGAAATATGTTTACCTGTGTTTTATTGACTATGCAAAGGCATCTGATTATGTGGATTGTAACAAATTATGGATAACATTGTGAAGAATGAGAATTCCAGATCACTTAATTGTGTGTTTGAGGAACGAGTCCGTAGACTAAGAGGCTGTCATTCAAACAGAACAAGAGGATATTGCATGATTTAAAATCAAGAGGCGTTCACCATTCTTATTCAATCTGCATGCTGAACAAATAATCTGAGAAACTGGACTATATGAAGAAGAACACAGCACCAGGACAGGAGGAATACTCATTAACAACCTGCGATATGCAGATGATACATCCTTGCTTGCTGGGAGTAAAGAAGACTTGAAACACTTAGTGATGAAGATCAAAGACTACGGCCTTCAGTATGGCTTACCATTCAACATAAAGAAAACAAAAATCCTCACAACTGGACCAAAAAAGAACATCATGATAAGTGGACAAAGATTGAAGTTATCAAGGTTTTCATTTTACTTGGATCCACAATCAATGCCCATGGAAGCAGCAGTCAGGAAACCAGATGTCATATAGTACTGGGCAAATCTTCTGCTAAAGGCCTCTTTAAAGTGTTAAGGAACAAAGATATCACACTGAAGACTAAGGTACACTTAACCCAAGTCATGGTATTTTCAATAGCTTCATATGCATGTGAGAAGTGGATAATGAATAAGGAAGACTGCAGAAGTATTGATGCATTTGAATTGTGGTGTTGGCAAAGAACATTGAAGGTACAATCGACTGCTAGAAGAATGGACAAATAAGTCTTGGAAGAAGTACAGCCAGAATGCTCCTTAGAAGTGAGAATGGCCAGTCTTCATCGCTCATACTTTGGTCATGTTGTCAGAAGGGACCAGTGCCTGGAGAAAGATAACAGGCTAGGGAAAGTAGGGGGTCAGTGAAGATGGGGAAGACCTTCAACAAGATGGATTGACATAGTGACTGCAATAACTGGCTCAAACATGGCAATGATTGTGAGAATGGTTCAGAATTGGGTATGGTTTTGTTGTGTTGTGAGTAGAGTCATTATGAGTCAAAACTGACTCAATGGCACATGACAGCACCTTCCTGAAAGGAGTTCCAGTGGTACTCAACTACTAGCTGAAGGATTGGCAGTGTGTATCCAGCCTGTGGCTCCACGGGAGGAAGACCGGATGGTCTATGTTGATAAAGGCTACGGTCTAGAAAACCCTACAGCGCAGTTTTACTCTGTCACATGGGGTCACCATGAGCCAGAACTGATTTGACGGCAACCAGCAACAGTAATTCCAGACGCCTTTCTATATGCCCCACCCCAGTCGTGGCCTCTCTCTGCCCCCAGAAGTAACCACTCTTTGGACTTTTTATGACAACCATTTTCTTATGTTTTACTTTTAATTATTTTATCACTCAAATATGTACCCCTAGACTCGAAATTTTAGTCTTGCCCATTAAAAAATATTTCATATAGTTCAGCCTTTTAATTTCATCTAATTTGCCAGAGCTTCCTCCAGCCCTGTCCAGTGCATCTGTTGAGCAACCTGGGCCATTTCATCTTAGGGCTTCCCACAGTCTGGGTTTGTTGATATGTAGTCATGGTGCAGTTCAATACATTCCTCTGTTCTTTGTATTTCCTAAAAATTGGCAGCTGGATCCAGAAGTTGCAGACACAGTCTGGCAAGACTGGAGGAGGCACGTGATGTCTGGTTGTCTGTCTTCTGGTGGTATTAGCAGCCACTGATGCTTAACACCTAGATCCATAAATCACTGGGACTACAAAAAACTGGTGACAAGCAAATTATGGTTTTTCTTTGTAATTTATTAGTTGGATAATTTTATAAAGAGGTATTTCTCTTATCTAGCATTCAGTAACCCAATGATATAGCTCATATAGGAAAGAAAACAAGCCAAACCCACTGCCATTGAGTCAATACCGACTCATAGTGACCCTGTAGGACGGAGTAAAATTGCCCCATAAGGTTTCCAAGGCTGTAAATCTCTGTGGAAGCAGACGGCCACATCTTTCTCCTGCAGAGCAGCTGGTGGCTTTGAACTGCCTGCCTTTTGGTTCGCAGCTGAGTGCTTTAACCACTGCACCACCAGAGCTCCTTAAATGCTTGATACTTCTTCTTTATTTACCTGTCTTCAAGATACTGAATTGATTTCCTGTCATCCTCTAACCTGAGCAATCTTTCTATTTTTAAAATACCATTATCAACTCATGACTAAATATATTTGAATGGTTTCAGTCTACTGTAGTTTTTATCCTTATTGAAGGTCAGATTATCCCATCTTGAGTCAAAGGGAGCCTCAAGTTTGCTCCTAAATTCTTCAGACGTGATCTTAACAGCGTTTGATGAAGCCCTTGCTGTCTGACATCACCAGGCATTCCAGGCTCTTAACGTTCTGGGGTTAAGAGATACTTGGTGCTACTGCGTTTGTCATTGTTTTGGGGCTTTTAAGTAGACAAAGCTAGGACATAAAACCTTCTAGGTAGTTCCAGTCCAAACTGGAGACCAGAGAGCTTTTGCTTAATCTCTTGTCTTTCCCATCTGTACCTCCTTTCTCCCATATTGATAATCCCAGTTTTCAAAGATATTGGTGATGATAGACATAGGATATCCCATAATTATTCATTTGTCTTATCATATTATTCACATAACAGTCCCAGAATAACACTACTAATACTACCACTGATAAAATGAATGAAAACTTACTTTTTTTCCCTCATAGTCTGCCTCAATTAAACAAAAGAAGTTGCATAGTATCTCACGTCAAGGACTTATAGCCTTTATGCACTGTACCCCCTCCTTTTACCCTGTGAATAGATGGTCTTGAGTGTGTGCTGTGTCTACCCTTCCACTGCCATATGTAGCTTCAAGGCTTTTCTTTTTTCAGGAAGGTTGTTCTGAATCACAGTTTTCAGTATTTCTTCTGCTCTCTGCCTTTGGTTTTCTTCATCAGGGGTGTCTAGTATTCACATGCTCATTCTCTCTCATTTGCTTATCTCTCATTGAGTCCCTCAATCTCTTTCTTTTTGGGGGTGTGGGGCTGGAGCTCTGGTGATATAGTGCCTAAAGCATTTGACTGTTAACCAGAAGGCTGGAGGTTCAAGCCCACCAGCCTCTCCTCGGAAGGAAGACTGGGCAATCTACTTTCATAGAGATACCACCTCAGAAACCCAAGGAGGGGTCGCTATGAGTCGAAAATGACTCAACAACAGTGAGTTTGTTTTTTTGGGTTATCTCTGTTTTTCTTATAATAGTTTTGTCTGAGATTTGCCTGACACCATTGTCTCTGCTCCTTTATGTGGGCAAATTAGTTTTTCCAAAAGGGTGTAGAATGAAGTGGGTTCAGGAAAGCTTCTCTGACTTCCCACAGCTCCTCTTCTCTTGCTTCATCCCCACTGTATGGAATTCTGTGTAGAATTCGGGCGGCGTGGCAGCTTGCCGACTGGAATTTATTTCATGGCTCTGTTTCCTTCCTGGGCTTTTTTGTCTGGACTTTCTCATTCCTTCCTCTCTCCTGCCCCTGTCTTGCTCCGTTTTGATTCCACTCTGTTTCTCTTCAGTGTGCGGCTCTGTTACAGAAGGAACCCTGGCCAGCCCATGGAAGGGATCACAAGGCCAGTGGGCAAGTGCCCCTTTGGTCTTTCCTGGGGAACCTGGCACTGCCCCCCTCAAGTATTGGTGGGAGCCAATCCCTTCCAGCTTCAGCTCTGCTTTCAAATCGGCTGCCTTGATTTTCAGTGACTACCTGTTGGCTGTTTTGGGCTTCATGGCAATAACCTTGTCCCTGGTTGTGTTGTAAATGTTGTCCTTTTTCTTTTTCTTTTTAAGTTGCTATCTCCTTGTGTTGTTTCCATGTGGGTATTTGAAGAGACTGAGGTTGCAAAACCCCGCTGCAGCTTCAACGCCCTCTCCCCAGACTGCCCTCTAATTCTTTAAATTCATGTCGGCTCTTGTTGTTCTTTGTGGAATGTGCTAGGCACTATGTCTGTGCTATACTTGAGTTACCTTTTTGCATCCAGTTATTATAACACATACTATTGTTTTATGTAGCGCTGCAAGAGCAGTCAAACATAACAAGGATGGCAAGGCTGATGCAGGACCAGGCAGGGTTTCGTTCTATTGTAGACAGGGTCGCTATGAGTCGGATCCAAATCGACAGCACATAACAACACAAGAGCACAATGCTGCCAATTATATTCTGATAGTGCCTTTGATTGTGATAGACGTGCTGATTTCACAGATATCCATGTGAGGCCAAAGTGCGTCTCAGAATTGAGAGAATACGGTATTCCTTTTCTTCTCTGCACATCTGTTGAGAAGCGATGGCATCATCCCCATCGTATAAGCAGGAAATTTAGGCACTGCTTTAGTTCACTCAGCCAAGAAGTGGCAGAGCTGGGATTTGAACCCAAGCCTGTCTGACTCCAGAACTCTTGTCATCATTGCGTTACACCACCAAGTAGACAGTTGCTGTAGACACCCACATACACAAGGATACCCCAAACACAGGCACACAGAATTGCAGGAACTTACAGAGAGTAGAAAAGATCTCAAGGAAAGAAAGCACAGCCTAGCTGATGAGTTGTTTCTTTATTCTCCAAAGCTCTCAGGAATGAGCCCGCATACATTACAGGAAGTTCTGCACTGGGGGACTGTTGCAGTGTTATCTGTGAGAACTGAGTGGACTGACTCATAAAGACCTAGGGCTTTGCTCACTTAGACCCCACACACTACTCACCAGACTAAAACTTAAACTCCGTGACCTATGTTATACCCAAGGACCAAGTTGTCCCACGATATTCATGGATTTTTAATGCTGCTCATGGTCACTAAATTGATTTCATCACCTTCTAATAGGTCACAAGCTGCAGTTTGAACAATGCCAGTCTAATGAATGTGCCTGACTCCCTCTCCCCGCACCTGACTGTGAGCTCACAGAGGGCAGGTCATGGGTCCATTTCTCCTTTGTGTACTCAGCACCTGGCCTGGTGCCAGCCACATAGCAGCTGTTCAGACAGATGTTGAGCAGAAGAACTTGGCCTGCTGGAGCCTCCGTGGCATCAGAGCAGCATGCACACCAACCTTTGGGAGATGCAATACATGAATGGGATTGTGTGTTTAAAGCAGAGGACACAGGGCCTGGCACCAGCAGAGGCTCATACCGAACCAAACTCCACATTGCCCGATACTTCTTCCATGGAGCACCTAGTAGGTTTGAACCAGAGACTCTTTGGTTAGCGGCCCAATGCCTTCACCACCTACACCACCAGAGCTCCTTATAGATGCTCAATGCACCTCTTTTCTTAGTGGTTTTCCACTAGCTCTCCCTTTAATTCCCATTTGACTCTGCACTGCAGCTTGTTCAAGTACAAGAGGTTCACATTCCGTTAGACCCGTGGACCAGACCAGTGCGAGCACTCCAAGCCTGTCCAGGACGATGTGGGGCCAGAAGGCAAATTGTCCCGCAGGAATGGAGGTTTCTTCCTGCAGTTGAGCATAGGCCAGACTCTGGCAGGAGAACTGTGGGGAGGGTTCTCTCTGTCGCACCCTAGTGGGGCTCATTTCTCTATTAAAAATGGAGACTTGATCTCATTACCAGTATTTCATTACAAAAATAAAGATTACTTCCACATTTAAAAACATTGTAAGTTTAAAATCAACTTGAAAGTTAGATTGTTGAGTGAGTCAAAAGACTTCATAAAAGCTATCATCTCAAAACCATGACATCTAAATTCAGTCTGGTATAGCAGAGAGAGAGTTAAACTTCTGACTGTACTGTTAAGTAGCCCTAGATTGTGGGTGGGGCAGCCTCTCTGGATGTCAGGCTCTTTATTTTGAAAAGCAGAATTCCATCCACTTCCAAAGTCCTAGCATCCCAAATAGGAACTCTGGAGTTCTTAGTTTTACATCACTGGAGCATATTAATCAATAGGGAGATATAATATTGCAATAAAAAATGAAGTTGCATAATAGGAATCAAATACTTTGCCTGGAACCTTCTTTCTCTCTAATCATTTCTTGCTGATCTTGTATATAAATACTGAATGATGGATTAGCCAACCTTATAGCCAAAGTGAAGAGGCAGGTAGCTGTTATGTGTACAAACTAAACCTTACAAATTGAGCTTTGGAGGGAGGAAGAAGGGGGACTCATTCCTTAGGGTGCATGAAGTTTCTGTTCATTTTGGTGGAATAATTGGAAAAAGATAATGGTGATGGTTATACAACCTGATGGCCATAATCAGTGTCACGGAATTACATGTGTGAAAATTGTTGAATTGTCAAATGCTTTGTTATCCACATTTTTACCACTATTTTAAAAAGTAAATTTTAGGGGAATAGATCAAGCTTTTGCATGAGTTATCACAGCATGTCATCCCCATAGTTCTCAGTCACTGTATTTTGTCTGTGAAAATATGAGCCTTAAACAAAACAAAATATGAGCTTTTCATTTAATGTTGTGTAAATTGACACTCCATCTGTGAGTTATTTAATAAGCCAATTTGTTGTTTTCTTCTAGGACAGAATGGCTCAAAAGATAATAGAGCTTCTAAGCTTCTAGCAGAATATGAAGTCTTTCATCTTCAGCCGTCCTGTTTAAGAAGGTCAGTAGTGAATTCCATTTGCTACTAGCTCCACCATGTCTTTCAAAGTTCTTAGTGAATAGGCTGTCCTGAAACCAGCAAGGTAATTAGGAATATCTCCCCTGCATTGGCCACCACTCATCTGTCAGTTTGTCATATCGTGGTGGCTTGCATGTTGCTGTGAGGCTACAGGCCATGCCACCAGTATTTCAGATACCAGCCAGGGTCACCTTTAGTAGACAGGTTTCAGTGGAGCTTCCTGATTTAGACTGGTGAAAAGAATGGGGCCATCCACTTCTGAAAAAATTGGCCAGTGTTCTGGTTACCTAGTGCCACTCTGACAAGAAATATACCACAAATGGGATGGCCTTAACAAACAGGAGTTTATTCTTACACTTTGGAGGCTTTAAATCCAAGTGCAAAGTGCCAGGCTCTAGGGGCTGGGTGAAAGACCCTCAACCTTGGGGTCCAGCTCTAGTTTGCCATGGAGCCATTGGAGCTGGTCAACTCACCAGCATCCTCACCTCAAGTACTCAGATGAGGTTGGCGTCAGGTCCTGACAACCCAAGGCTGTGGCCCCCACGTGGGGACAGGAAGGCGCTCATAGCTTTGCTTCCACGTCCCTCGACATGGTCTCTGTGTGCACGTGCCCCGTGGGGCCTGCAAATCAGTCTGTTCCTGTGTACACATCCTCACAGACAGTATGAGGGAGGATTTATCCCAGGCCAAGGCACCCCACAGAGGGAGAGCTTTGGTCTTGGGACCGGCGCCTGCCCACCCTCATAGTTGAAAGAGTGCTCACTGCCCCTGGCCCCATGTCCTGGTGCCTCTCTCCCTCATGTTGATAAGGCTGCAGGCCTGGTCGAGGGTGCCTATTGCTCTGAGGCTCCAAGGGTCTTTCAACATAGAGAAGCCTCATATCTTAAGTCTGGGCCACGTAGATGTGCAATGTGTGGACTTAATCTCCCAGAGAAGAGAGTTGGAGAGTGTATTTCAGCATATGGAGCCTGGTGAGCACACTGGGTTAAAAATAATCATAACCTTGCTTAACCCTGCTTTCTTCGAGCTCCCAAACACCCCCCTCAAAATCGTGGTCTATATTCACACTTCCTATTTCCTCACATTTTCTTTCCTGTTAATCTTTATTCTGCTGTCTGGCTTCTGCCCCCACCACCCTAGTGAAACGTTATCTCACTGGCCAGGAATGGCTTTCTTTCAAAAAACTGCACGGTATCTTTCTGTGGATTCCTTCCGAGGCTGTCACTGTGATTGTCCACCCCATCCCTGCCCCTTCTTCCTGACACTTTGGCTTACCTGGGAAGCCTCTCCTAGTTTCCTTAGCTCCTGGAAAGATCTTTCTCCCTCCCCCAACCACTGGATTTTGGGGAGCACCCAGGAGTCTTCCCCCACATTCTTTTATCAGTACATTTTCTCTTTTCAGATAAGTCGCTGTCACTGTGAGGCTAACTCTGTACCCCTGACTACTCTTGTGAGTTGCTTGCTGTAATTTCCCCTTGGGAATCTATTCAAATTCAAGGTGACACTAGTGAATTGACTACCCCAACATTCTGCCTTCTCCCACATCTGCATCTCAATGTTTGTTAGGAGGGCATGTTGCTTAGTCATTTGATCCCACAAATTTAGGATCAATTTTGACCCTTCATGTCCTTCATCTCCAGGTTCTGTTGCTCTTTTAAGATCTTTTGGATTTCCCTCTGGCCCTGATCTTTATTGCCTCTGGCAAGAGGCCCCACTCTAGTGCCTACTGTTGGGTGGAAGCACAATTTTTTCATATCACTATCTGCTCAAGGGGAGCTCTGGTAGTAGCATAGTGCCTAAGGCACTTGACTGCTAACCAGAAGGCTGGCGGTTCAAACCCACCAGCCACTCCTTGGAACGAAGATGGAGCAATCTACTTCCATAGTGATACTGCCTCGGAAACCCAAGGAGGGGTCGCTATGAGTCAGGTCCGACTCGACGGCATGTAACAACAACATCTGCTCAAGAGACTTAAGTGGCTCCTCTGGCCTGCATGGGTCAAGTTCAGGGTCTTCCACCTGGATTCCAGTGCTTCATATAAACTGACCCCATATATACCCTGTGAAATCCTCCCCGTATGTAACCATACTTCCTACACCATCTACTACCTTCCACTGGAAATATCTTCTTCACAGTCTCATTCATTTTGTTTTTAACCCACCAGTCCACCAAGGCTGCATTTATTTATTTCACCAACATTATGTAGCAGCTACAATGACCTCGACCCTGGTGGCATATTGGTAAACCAAACAAGGACGGTCCTGCCCTTATAAAGTGTACCTTCAAGAGCAGGGAAAAATATGAAACTATCCCATAATAAATAATGGTGTGAAGCATGCTATGAAAGAGGAGGACATGGTGCTATGAGTCAATCTAACAGGGAATCTTGAACGAGATTTGGAGGGGCAGGCACAGTCTGGGAGGCTCCAATTGTTTTCCTCATTAAGGCTTGTCATAGAGCAAAATCACAGAATGCACTTAAAGTAAAAGCAAAAGAAGTTTGTTGATGGATAGAGTGATTTGCGGATCGGAGTAGCACAGAGCAACCCAGGCAGTTATAAATTGTTCCAGTTTGCTAGAGCTGAGAAGAGATATTTATAGTTGAAAAGCAGGAACTTCTCATCAAAATTCTGAGTGGCTGACCATCCCTGGACTTGCCCAGACTTGTCTAAGAATAGCCACGTTCCCTGCTCAGCAAACTGTTGAAATTAATAAAAGGTTTATAGCTTTAGAGCAGAAGGAGGAACACAAACAAAATAGAGTTCAGTTTGTCCCTGCATCAGCCATTTCATGGTGCCAACTGCCCCAGATTTTGAAGTGTCATTACACAGTTTAAGGCAGAAATGGCACCTGAAACAAAAGATGTCTATAAGTTAAAATTGAGTCCAGTTCAGCCCTCACTCAGTCATTTCTGGGTAAGCAGCATGCCTCAGTTTTAGAATACTCTTGCATATCTGACAAAAACGGTGATGTAGTGCTTAAGGCATTTGACAGCTAATCAGAAGGTTGGTGGTTTGAACCCACCAGCCACTCCACAGAAGGAAGATGGGGCATTCCACTTCTGTAAAGATTTACTGCCTCAGAAATCCAATGGAAGTCACTATGAGTCAGAACTGACTTGATAGCAGGGAGTTTGGTTTTTGGTTTTCTTGTCTTAGTCATCCAAAGACTGTCAAACACCTTAGATTTTAAATAATCCTACACAGGCTCTTCCTAGCTACTCCAATCATGTCCATGTCTGTCTCTGAGCCACAGTAGTTACAGTCAGTTCCTTATCGTTAGAGCCACTTCCACTCCATTTGGGTTCACTTAATTCTTGGTCGATTGTGCTAATCATATACCTCTTGAGGGCTCCCTATCTTCCATCCCATTCATCAGACATTCATGGAACATCTGTTCTCTTCAAGGCACTGGCCTGGGCCCCAGAGGAATCCAAGGGTGAATAAGGTAGGCCCCTGCCTTCAAGGCCTTTACAGTGTGAAGGGGCGGGGAATATTCTAGGCACACATACTCCAGTTATAGCATACATGCTGTTTTCAAAGGCAGAGTGAGTGCTGTGGGAACACAGAGACGAGAACCATTTAGTTCTGACACATCCTGTGCTAAAAAGCTTACATGGTAACTTTCTGTCAACTTGAAACATGTCAGTGTGTTTCTTGAGTCATTGTGTGAGTGACAGATTCAAACAATTCTTGTGAGATCACATCAATTTATTTATTTAAATTTTTATTGTCATTTGGGTGAGAGTTTACAGAGAAAATTCATTTTCCATTCAACAGTTCATACATGTTTCATTTCATGACGTTGATTGTAATCCCCACAGTGTAACAGCTCTCTTCCCACTGTTTTTCTGTGGTTACCTTTTTCCTGCATCCTTCTTTCCTATGCATTCCTGCCTTCTGAGCTTTCTCCCTATGCAAATGCTGCTGTTCTCATCTCTTATGGTTGATTGTTCTAAGGAGCGCACCTACCTGGTGTAAATGTTCACCTCAAATGCATGTCTATTGTTTGGCTGGAAGCCATGGAAATGAGTTCAATTCCAGGCCCGAAGGTGACTAGGGGCCATAGTCTCAGGGGTTTCACTACTCTCTATCAGACCAGTCTTTTTTTTTTTTTTTTT
>NW_006922168.1:1054653-1056130 GCF_000298275.1 Orycteropus afer afer
TGGCTCTCCACAGAGCTTCAGGTTGGGGACCTCTGTCAACCACGGCTCCCAACAGATCCTGCATCGAGGGAATTCCAGTTCTGTGGAAGTTCACAGCCTGTGCCCATGGTCTGGCCTTTGTGACACTCTGTGGACTGTACATGAGAAAAAAATTCTTCGTGGCCTTCAAACTTGTTTTTGGATTGTTCTTCCATTACTTCCTCATTGTATTAATGGCTGCCCAAGGATCCAAGATAAACATTTTCCCGTCCTGTTGAGAGACTGTAACTCAAACATTCGGTGTTTCACAGCCACGTTATTAGAACCAGCCTCCTAGTTTTTGCAGTAAGATTCCAGAGGGTAAACATGTGGGTGTGTATTTCATATGCACTAGGCACACGCTGTAGGCACACACATATTCTGTTTTCTCTTGGAACTTGCAGTGAGATTTCAGGAGGTGCATCTTAGGGTCAATGCTTAGTATCAGACTCATACTTGACTCTAGCCCCACCTGAGCCTTCTGCCTCACCTGACCATCTGAGCCAATGGAGAATAAGCAAGCAAGTGCCACTGCCCAGTGTGCCCTACAGGCAGCCCGATCTGCCAAGCACGCACACACACTCACACTTCTCTGCCACTCGCCATTGCAAACATGTACATGTATCTTAGGGTTTGTGAAGACTCTCCTCAAACACCCATTTAATGTTCGTACATAGAAATCAAGTACAAAAACAGACTGGCCAAGAGCACAACTGAGGAGTGTCTGAATAGTCCCGTGCCTTGTCTCTGCACTTTGCCCTCCTAAACCTCCCTCTAAAAGGAGTCCTGGTGGCACGATGGTTAAGTGTTCGACTCAACAGCACCTAACAACAACAATTTTCAGAAATAGACTGCTAGGCCTCTCATCCTAGTCTGTCTCAGGCTGGAAGCATGTCTGGCGTGGGTGACCGTGCTGGTATCTGGAGCTTCCGGGGCATAGCTTCCAGCCTCACAGCAACATGCAAGTCACCACAGCCCTACAACCAGCTGACAGAGGAGCAGGGGGCTCTCTTGTGAGCAGCCAACAATATTCTGCACTTAAATATCCCCTGTCATCTGTGGATCTCAAAAAATTTTATAAGTATTAATTAGTTCCCACATGAGACTGCAAATTTATTTATTTATTTATTTTGTTTACTACCTATAATGGACTGGAAGCACTTACTGATGAAGGTCAAAGACTACAGCCTTTAGTACGGATAATCCTCAGCATAAACAAAACAAAAATCCTCACAACTGGACCGATAAGCAACATAATAATAAATGGGAGAAAAGATTGAAGTGGTCAGGGATTTCATTTTACTTGGATCCACAGTCAACACCCACAGAAGCAGCAGTCATGAAATCAGATGTCATAGTGCACTGGGAATGTCTGCTGCAAAAGACCTCTTTAAAGTATCAAGGAGCAAAGATGTCATTTTGAAGACTAAGGTGCACCTAACCCAAGCCATGATATTTT
>NW_006922168.1:1056730-1060876 GCF_000298275.1 Orycteropus afer afer
ACACATCCAGGTCTTCGGGGCTGAGATCCTGCTACTGATGCCTGTATGAGTTCAGACTTGTTGCTACCACCGATTTCTAGTCCGATCTTCCAGAAATTAAAATATTACTCTATGAAATCTGGGAGAAATTTCCAGACTTCTAAACAGCTTCTCTATTTGGGAATTATCTACTCTTCTGGCTTCACAGAATGAGCTCTGTCACACATACAGCCTGAGTCGTCCAGAAGAGCCTGAGACCTGATGGGACATTTGATTGCTGTCTCAATGCCCCAGCCCCAGTCACCACTTAGTGCTGTTAACTAATAGCAGTGAATTCCTCTGGGGTCCTAGACAAAGGTGAAACTGGCCCATTACACCTTCCCATGCCCTACCATTCTGACTTTGACACTGGTGTCTTGATAGTTGGAAAGTAAACATCACCTGCTGCCTTCATTTCCTCTCCCATCCTTCCCTACTTAACCCCCTGTGGTCCAGCTTGCCTCCCTCTGTCTCTTCTCTACCGAAGTCACTTTCTTTGGACTTTAATGATCTTGGTTACATATTTGGAGAGGTATTTTTCAGGGTCATGCTGTTGACTACCCTATCCTCCTTGAAAATCTCTTCCTCTGACCTCTGTAACATTGACATTTCCCATTCTCCTTTCACCTTTCTGACACTCTATTTTTGAGGGCATTCCACAAGGCTCGGCAGTCCTTGGCTCCCCAACCCTCCTTGTGGGATGAACTACCCTGTCTCTGTCATTGGCATTAGGATCTCCATCTCCCAGGCCAGAACCCTCAGAGATCATGCTCGTATTTGTCTTCCTTTAATTTCCTATGTCCAGTGGCCCAACGTGTCTCTGTTTTTTCTTTGTAGCAAGCTCTTAACATCCACTGCCATCCCTATAAGTCAGGTCCCTAGCACTGGAGCACTGTTTTTCCAAGCTCTTTTGATCATGCATATTAATAAAACATGTTTGCCTATGCTCCTCCAATATTTAAAAGGTTATAAAATTGATATAATTGAGATATAATTCACTCCCTTCATTTTTTGGTTATTTAAACATTGTATACACTTTCTATTAAACTAGTGTCTTCATATATAAAATATAGTAAATAAAAAGTCCAGCATTTTCTTCCTATGTCTCAGTAGGACATGCACGCTCATCTTTGGAAGCCATGGACCCAACATCTGGAACAATATCTAACTGCTTCATCTACTGCAGGCTTTCTCTCCTTTCCATCCCACACAGCCTCTGTGTTAGTCTTTATAAAACACTGGCTATGGCCCTCCCTTCTTCAGAATCCGTCAGTGCTTTGGATCTCTAAAGACAGGCCAGGTTAGGCCCCAGCTTGACCTTCAGGTCTGTATCCCAGCATGACCGCTGCCTCTGACCTACTCCACCTGGATCCCTTGCCTCCTTTTCTCCAAACCACCAACCTCTAACTTATTTCCACACCATCTTCCCTTGTTCACCCCTCCTCATGGCTCTGCTAAGTCTTCAGGTACCTGTCACATGCCACTCACAAGTGTCACCTAGCACTTTCTCAGACACCATCTTACGTAATCAATTGGATTTTATGAACTCCAAGAGCATAAAGTCTGGTTTCTTAGTCACCTCTTGTCCTTCTCTTTACTGAGGTTCATGCAGAAAATGTATTTCCACAGTGAGTTGTATTTAGTTGTTTATATCAGAACTCATTCCATAATGATTTGATGTGTCATAGCATAGACCCTAAGCCTATCCCATCAATCACAGCGGGGCTTCTCAGTCCTGCTCTAAGAAGGCGTTATCACTAGGACTGCCCTGGTCTATTTAAGGGGTTGGGGTTAGACAGAGACAACCACAGAGGCCATGTGAACTCTGCCACAGTCCAACTTGCTGATCGCATATGTACACATGGATTTAACATATATGTGTCAGGCAGGCTGCTTAACACAGCTGAGTCCCTAAAGCCACTCAAGCTCAGCTTCTTGCAGATGATAGTTCCCAAAAGTTACTAATATGTTCTCCTAAAAGTTTAGAAGGAGGAAAGTTGGCTGGTTATTGGAAAGTGTGTTTTTGATTGCCAACTCAGATGATCTGAAGTTAATGTTGACAAACGTGAGATTTATTAGCAGAGCGTACATCCCTTTGGTGCCCAGTGGGGCTCGGGACATGTGCGTAAACCACTCTCATTACAGTTTCCTGAATTGAGCGCCTGGTATTTTCCTACAGTAGATCAGTGCACCCAATCACATATGGCAGAGTTGGGATGCAGAGGACAATTTGAGATGTTGGACAGTCGAAACAGAATGGCTTTGAAACATTACAAAGGCAGCAAGCCTGGAGCTTTCTCCAAATCTTCTGGAATTCCTGCTGAAAACTCACAGGCAAGTACTGACTTGGGAATTTGAAAACAGAAGACTAAACTGAAGCTATCTGCTTGCTTCACGAACTTTAAATTTTATGGCCACGTGACTGAGTGTAGCCATTCAGCTCTCAAAGTAGGTGTCCATGGTCAGCATGTTGTTAAGGGGTGACCATCGCTTGAGATCCTGCAGCTGAAACTAGCTCTGGTTTGTGAAATAAGTGGGTGCAGACTGCAAATTAGTTTCGTGGTCTACTTTAGGTGGGAATTGTCCAAAAAATTGTATTGTTTAATATTTAAACTATATTTCCCCCATGTTTACATGGTAAACTTGGCAGACGTGGTGAACGTTATGATCATGGTCAGAGTCTAGAAGTCCTTTCACAGTCTATACTCAAGCATAATATAACTCAATGTCCTGAACCAGATTATTACACCAACCTCTTTGTTGTTGTTGTTGTTATGTGCCATCCAATTGGACCTGGCTCACAGCGACCCTCTCCTTGGGTTTCCAAGATGATATCACTATGGAAGTAGTAATGCCTTCCTCCCGAGGAGTGGCTAGTGGGTTTGAACTGCCAGCCTTCTGGTTAGCAGTCAAATGCCTTAGGCACTACACTACCAGAGCTCCTAAAAAATGCATTGCCATCGAGTTGTATCCAACTCAAAGCAACCCTCCTTGGGTTTCCGAGGAGGTATCTCTATGGCAATAGATTACCCAGTCTCCCTTCCGTGGAGTGGCTGGTGGGTTTGGACCGCCAGCCTCCTGATTAGTAGTCAGATGCCTTAGGCACTCCGCCACCAGAACTCCCCCAACCACTTTAGGGTTACATAAAGGCCTAGAGTAGTGCCTGGTGCTGTGTGTGATGTACACAAAATTTGTACAGCTATACAGCTTACCATCAGGTAATAGGACTTTATTTTTTAAAAAAGTGTATTGCAGCTACCCTCATGGGGGTCAGCTGCTGAGTTTTCTTTCTCTCCGTCTCTTCATACTTTTCTATAATAGTTTACCTGTGTCTCTTATGTTGTAAAGAAAGAACTGAGTTGTAGAGAGTAACAGTCTTGGGAAGAGGCCACTGGTACCCACAGAAACCTTTGTTGGTTAAATAATTTTTTGAGATTTTTGATCCTTTTATTGTTGTTTTTCCCACAAAAGTTGCACAGAAAGGAAGGGAGGAAGGGAGGGCGACAGAGAGAGAAAGAGAGAGACAGTGTCCACACAGATCCCATCCCAGGTTATAATGAGGCCTCTGTGAGCAAAGTTGAGCTCAGGACAACAGCGTTCCACTCAGCCTCCACCTCCACCCGTGGCTGCTGGTCAGGGCTGCAGGGACCACTACACAAGTCGCCATCTGCAAGTGTTGCCAGAGCGCCTTTCTTGCTTCTCCCAGGCGTCGCTGAGGCCCGTGTGGGGAGATGCCCACTTGTGCTGCCAAGTTCAGCATTCTCATAGCCTGAGTCACAGAGCCGAAGCTTTCCTGCGTGAGCACAAAACAGGCAAATAAAGGAACAGAATGCCACGTTTGGAAGGCTGGGAAATGATCGTTGGTAAATGCGGTTGTACCCACTCTGTGATTCTGCACCCCATTTCACCCGGGCTTCTGTTCTGTGTGAGCGAAGTGCAAAGCTGCAATGCCTGCTGGCTTTTATTCCCTCCTCATGCTTTTCTACATACTCTGCTTTGAACCATGATGGTATGAACCAGTAGGAAGTTGGACAGTCCGTGTTCATCACTGGAGTTGAATTAAAATACACTGAGCCTTGCCGAAACTTGTGGTTGAGAGAAACAGAAAAGTTGGGGGATGAGGGCGTA
>NW_006922168.1:1074327-1075921 GCF_000298275.1 Orycteropus afer afer
TGCAATATTGAATGATTCTATGGGCAAAATATTGAATGATGCAGGAAGCATCAAAAGAAGATGGAAGGAATACACAGAGTCACTGTACCAAAAAGAACTAGTCAGTCTTCATCCATTTCAGGAGGTGGCTTATGTTCAAGAACCAATGGTATTGAAGGAGGAAATCAAAGCTGCACTGAAGGAATTGGCAAAGAACAAGGCTCCAGGAATTGACAGAACACCCACTGACATGTTTCAGCAAATGGATGCCCCACTGGAGGCACTCACTCGGCTATGCCAAGAGATTTGGAAGACAGATTCCTGGCCACCTGACCAGAAGAGATCCATATTTGTACCCATTGCAAAGAAAGGTGATCCCATACAATGTGGAAATTATAAAACAATATCATTAATATTGCATGCAAGTAAAATCTTACTGATGATAATTCAAAAGCAGTTGCAGTAGTATATTGACAGAGAACTTCCAGAAATGCAAGCTGGGTTCAAAAGAGGAAGTGGAATGAGGGATATCATTGTTGATGTCAGATGGATCTTGACTCAAAGCAAAGAATACCAGAAAGATGTTTGTTGTTGTTGTTGTTATGTGCCACTAAGTCAGACCCGACTCATAGTGACCCCTCCTTGGGTTTCCAAGGCAGTATCACTACGGAAGAAAGATGTTTACTTGTATTTTATTGACTATGCCAAAGCATTTGATTGTGTGGATCATAACAAATTGTGAATAACATGGAGAAGAATGGGAATTCCTGAACACTTAATTGTACTCATAAGGAACCTGTACGTAGACCAGGAGGCTGTGGTTCAAACTGGACAAAGGGACACTGCATGGTTTAAAATCAAGAAGGGAGTGTGTTAGGGTTGTATCCTTTCACTATACTTATTCTCTCTGTATGGTGAACAAATAATCTGAGAAGCTGGACTGTATGAAGAAAAACATGGCATCAGGATTGGAGGAAGAATAACTAAGAACCTGCGAAACGCTGATGACACAACTTTGCTTGCTGAAAGTGAGGATGACTTGAAGCAATTACTGATGAAAATTGAAGACTACAGTCTGCAGTATGGATTACATCTCAATGTGAAAAACAAAAATCCTCACAACTGGACCTATAAACAGCATCACGATAAATGGAGAAAAAATTGAAGTTGACAAGACTTCACATTGCTTCTACAATCAACACCAATGGAAGCAGCAGTCATGACATCAGATGATGTATAGCACTGGGTGAATCAGCTGCAAAGGACCTCTTTCAAGTGCTGAAGAGCAAAGCTGTTTCCTTGAGGACTAGGGTGCACCTGACACAAGCCATGGTATTTTCAGTTGCCTCATAGGCATGTAAGAGCTGAACAATGAATAAGGAAGACTGAAGAAGAGTTGATGCTTTTGAGTTGTCGTGTTGGCAAAGGATGCTCAAAGTACCATGGACTGCTAAAAGAACTAACAAATCTGTCCTGGATGAAGTGCAGCTGGAATGCTCCTTGGAAGCAAGAATGGCCAGGCTTCATCTCACCTACTTTGGTCATGTTGTCAGAAGGGACCATTCCCTGGAGAAGGATGTCATTCTTGGTAAGGTGGAGGGTTGATGAAAGAGGG
>NW_006922168.1:1076946-1083291 GCF_000298275.1 Orycteropus afer afer
GTTGTTGTTAGGTCCAGTTGATTCCAACCCAGAGTAACCCTATATACAACAGAACAAGACACTGCCTGGTCCTGCACCATTTTCACAATTTTTTCTAGGTTAGAGCCCATTGTTGCAGCCACTGTGCCAATTTGTCTCATTGAGGGTTTCCTCTTTTTCACTGACCCTCTTCGTTACCAAGCATGATGTCCTTCTTCAGGGACTAGACCTTCCTGATGACATGTCCAAAGCACTATTTGTTCAATGACAAAGTCTCACCATTCTCTCTTTTAAGGAGCAGTCTGGTTATACTTCTTTCAAGACAGGTTTGTTCCTCTGGCCATCCACGGTGTATTCAGTATTCTTCACTAATACCTTACTTCAAAGGGATCAATTTTTCCGTGGTCTGTTTTATTCCTTGTCCAGCTTTTGTGTGCATATGAGATGACTGAAGATACCATGGCTTGGGCCAGACACATGTTAGTCTTTAAAGTGACACCTTTGTTCCTTAACACTTTACAGAGGTCTTTTGCACCAGATTTGATTTCTTGACTGCTGCTTCCATGGGCATTGATTATGGATCCAAGTAAAACAAAATCCTTGACAACTTCAGTCTTTTCTTTGTTTATCATGATGCTGCTTATTGGCCCAATTGTGAGGATCTTTGTTTTCTTCGTGTTGAAGCATAATCCATACTGAGGGCTGTAGTCTTTGAAGTTTTCTTCACTTGCAGCAAGCAAGGTTGTGTCATCTGCATACTGCAGATTGTTAACGAGTCTTCCTCCAGTCCTGATGTTGTGTTCTTCATATAGTCCAACTTCTTGGATAATTTGCTCAGCATACAGATTGACTAAGTGTAGTGAAAGGATATAGCCCTGATGCACACCTTTCCTAATTTTAAACCACACGGTATACCCTTGTTCTATTTGAAGGGCTGGCTCTTGGTCTATAGTTTCCTCATGATATTAAGGGTTCTGGAATCCCCGTTCTTCTCAATGTTATCCATAATTTGTTAAGATCAATACATTTGACTGCCTTCCCATAGTCAATAAGACACAGGTAAACATCTTTCTGGTATTTGCTTTCAGCCAAGATCTATCTGATATCAGCAATGACATCCCTGTGCCACATACTCTACCAGATTTCTTGGCATAGATGGGTGAGTGCTTCCAGTGTTGCATCAATTTCTTGAAACATCTCAATTGCTGTTCCATCAGTTCCTGGAGCCTTGTTTTATGCCAATGCTTCAGTGCAGCTTGGACTTTTCCCTTCAATACCATCAATTCCTGTTCATATGCTGACTCTTAAAATGGTTGAATGTCGACCAACTCTTTTTGGTGCAATATCTCTGTATGTTCCTTCCATCTTCTTTTGATGCTTCCTGTATTATTCAATATTTTGTGCATAGAACCCTTCAACATTGCAACTCGAGGTTTGATTTTTTTCTTCAGTTCTTTCAGCTTCAGGAATGGCCAGCGTGTTCTTCCCTTGCGGTTTTCTAACTCCAGGTCTTTGTACATTGCATTGTAACATTTTACTTTTTCTTCTCAGCCACCCTTTGAAATCTTCTGTTCAGCTCTTTTACCTCATCATTTCTTTCATTTGCTTTTGCTACTCTCCATTAAAAAGTAAGTTTCCAAGTCTCTTCTGACACCTATTTTAATCTTTTCTTTCTTTCCTGTGTTTTTAATGATCTTTTACTTCCTTCATGTGTGATGTCCTTGATGTCATGTCACAACGCATCTGGTCTTCGGTAATTAATGTTCAGTGTATCAAATCTGGCCTTGAGATGGTCTTTAAATCCAGAGAGTATATACTCAAGTTCGTACTTTGGCTCTCATGGACACATTTTAATTTTCTTCAGCTTCAACTTGAACTTGAATATGAACAATTGATGGTCTTTCCACAGTGGGCTCTTGGCCTTGTTCTGACTGATGATATTGGGCTTCTCCATTGTCTCTTTCCACAGATGTATTTGATTTGATTCCTGTGTATTCCATTTGTCAAGACCCACATATACGGTTGCTGTTTATGTTGTGGATAAATATAGTTGCGATGAGTAAGTTGTTGGTTTTGCAAAATTCTATCATGGGATCTTCCACATCATTTCTATCACAAAGGCCATATTTCCAACTACCAATCCTTCTTTGTTTCCAATTTTTACATTCCAATCACCAGTAGTTATCAATGCATCTTGATTGTATGTTTGATCATTTTCAGACAGCAGAAGTTGGTAAAAATCTTCAATTCCTTCATTTTTGGCATTAGAAGTTGGTGCATAAATTTAAATAAGAGTTATATTAACTGGCCTTCCATTTAACAGATATTGTCCTATCACTGAGAGCATTGTATTTCAGGATAGACCTTGAAATGTTTGTTTGTTTGTTTTGGATGATGAATTGATGACATTCCTTTTCAATTTGTCATTTCTAGTATAGTAGATCATAGAACTGTCTGGTTCAGAATGGCCAATACCAGTTCATTTCAGCTCACTGATGTGTAGGATATCATTCGTCATGTGTTCCCTTTCATTTCTGATTACTTTCCATTTTCCTAGATTCATACTTTATATATTCCATGTTCTGATTATTAATGGGTGCTTGCAGCTATGCCTTCTCATTTCAAGTTGTGCCACAGCAGTAAATGAAGGTCTCAACAGCTTCACTCCATGCATGTCATAAAGGTCGACTATACTTTGAGGAAGTAGCACTTCCCCAGTCCTATTTTAAGTGACTTCCAACCTGAGGGGCTCATCTTCTGGCACTATATCAGACAATGTATTGCTGCTGTTCGTCAGATTTCTAACCATTTTTTTAGAAGTAGATCACCAAGTGTTTCTTCCTAGTTTATTTTAGTCTAGAAGCTCAGCTGAAACCCGACTCCCGTGGATAACCCTGCTGATATTTGAAATACCAGAAGCATAGCTTTGAGCATCATGTATGACAAGCTAACAGACCAGCGGTGATAAGGCACTGTGGGCCAGCTTTCCTCAGTGTGCAGTTTCTGCACCAAATAATCAGGATGTGTTTGTAAAAATTCTCATTCTTCCACACTACTGAGATCCACAGAATGAGAATCTCAGAAGTGGGGCCAGAAATATACTTTTATTTTTTTTGGGGGGGGGGTGTTATTCCTGGAGAGTGTGTGTGTGTGTGTGTGTAATTGTTCTTGTTAAAAATCTACACAGCAAAACATACACTAACTCAGCAATTTCTACATGTATAGTTCCCTGACACTGATTTCATTTTTAAAGTTAGTCAACCATTCTCACCCTACTTTTCTGAGTTATTCCTTCCAGAATAACATAATCCTTAGGGTTAGTGTTCAGGAGCTCTGGTAGTGTAGTGCCTAAGGCACTTGACTGCTAACTAGAAGGCTGGTGGTTCAAACCCATCAGCCACTCCTCGGAAGGAAGGTTAGGCAATCTACTTCTGTAGTGATACTGCCTCGGAAATCCAAGGAGGGGTCGCTATGAGTCGGGTCGGCACATAACAACAACAACAGGGTTTTTGTTAAATCCTATAATAATGCTGCCTAGGTTCCTACCTAATCTTTCAAGCTGCTTTTGTCAATGTGATCCACATAGATAGTTCTTAAATGAGCCTAAAGCTCAAGGCAGACTTTTTTTCCCACTAGTTAAGCTAAACTGTTGTTTGGTGTTAAGATTTTGTTCTGCATTTCCCCCTTTTGATCAAGATTTTTCTACAGAATCTTTGATCAAAATGTTCAGTAATGGTACCCAGATACCGTCCAATTTTTCTGGCCTCATGGTAAAGGAGGCAGTTGTTCATGGAGACAATTAGACACACATTTCCTCTTCCTATTCCTGAGTCTCCTTTCTCTGTTGCTCTGATGAATAGAGACCAATTGCTGTGCCTTGGATGGCCGACTGCAAGCTTTTAAGATGCCGAATGCTATGCAATGAGCTAGGAGGAATAACAGAAGCAGTGAGCACATTATTAGGCCAATTAATTGGGGTGTCCCATGAAAGCATGACCCTAAACCTCCAAACCAGGGACCAAATCCCAGGAGGTGTTTGGTTGTAAATAAGCATCCTCAGCAGCTACTTTTTAAAAAAAAAATTTTTTTTTTTTTTGTTGGTGAATATGCAGGAATATGTCATCTTTGTGCAAAATAAATGTTGAGGACATTATTTAGGGGGCGCTGTGGTTCAGTGCTCGGCTGCCGACTGTGGGAGGGAGACCTGGTGACCTGCCCCATAAAGATTACGGCCTGGAAAACCTGGGGAGCAGTTCTGCTCTGTCACGTGGGGTCGTTCTGAGGCAAAACCACTTGATGGCCCCTGACAATAATGGTCAGAATCAGTGCAAAGCCATTGATCAATTCGTCAAGCCCAACAAACCCAACCCAGTGTTTGGGGCTGCTGTCAGGCAGGTCTGTGATAAGCTTTACTTGGCATCATGCAGCCTCTCACCCAAAAGCAATAAATAATGATAAGGTTTCACTTCCAGTGGTTCAGCCGGCTGCTTCAAGGACCTTAGCCAAGTGAGTTCATTTTTCTGGTCTCTTTCCTTACCTGTAACATACTGGATTGGAGTTAATGATATTTATGCCCCCTTTTAGCCCAAAAAATGATGCAAGCCATATCATCTGCTGTGTTAACTTAGCTCTAGTTAGCAGTTAGTTATCTGCAGCTGTGGTCAGTCCTTTTACCTTCCTTGTCCATGCCAGTCTCCCACCTATTACTCAGACATTGGCCACCAAGAACTTGAAGACAGAGAGAAAGAAGAAATAGGATTAGTAATATGGAAACACATCTTAATTATGCTGCCAGACTCCAGTTGTAACTATTTTTGTTTACCTTACTCCTTCATGGAGTCATAGTCTTCTTTCTTCTTTTGGTGACTGAGTAGCCTGCTTCGAGTCATTCATGTACCTTGTTCAACAGCAAGGAGTGTCCAGTATGTTCCAGGACAAGACTTGGTGTTGAGCGTGTGGAAATGCATCATCACTTCCATCTCATATACTTTCCTTCTACTACAATCAGTACATTTTACTATTCACATACTCCATTCATGCCTCTTTTAACTCTGGGCTCCTTGTACCAGAAGGGTGACGTAGAAAATGGTTTTAGAACATGGAGGTCAAAAAAGATCAGGCTTTGTTTTGAGCCATAACTAACTGACTGCATTTCAGACCTCAGCTTTGGAAAGGCAGATCCCACACGGTTACGTAGCACTCGTGTGCACGTGACTTGTTCCTTACCCATGTCGTTGTTGGCTGCCATAAGTCAGCCCTGGAATCCTGGTGACCAGTCCTTTCCCAGCCCTGCGATGGGTTGTAGGTCAGAGCCTTGTGATCCACAGAGTCTCCTTGGCTCGTTTTCAGAAGTGGACCTCCAGGCCTTTCTTCCTAGTCCGTGTTAGTTTGGAAGCTCTGCTGAGACTGCTCGGCATCATAGGAACCTGTAAGCCTCCCACAGACGGTAGCGGCTGTGCCTGAGATGCACTGGCTGGGAATGAAACCCAGACCTCCCGCATGGAAAGGGAGAATTCTCCTACCAAACCACCAAGGCCTCTCCACTTTCGGGAGCTGTGCTCTGTGGTGCTTAGTCTTTTTCATCGTCCAGAAGAGCATTTTTGGTAGCACAGTAAGATGTGTACAGTGTGATTTGGGTGTTTTTGAATCTCCAGCAGCAAAAGTACTTGTGCCCATTTTATAACACCTACTGCTAACCAGAAGTACAGGCCTAAGGCACTTGACCACTAACCAGAAGCCTGGCGGTTCAAACCCACCAGCCACTCCTTAGAAGGAAGGTTGGGCAATCTACTTCCCTAGTTATACCGCCTCAGAAACCCAAAGAGGGGTCACTATGAGTCAAGTCCGACTCGACGGCACATAACAACAACAACAACTATATTCCCAGTAGGAAGTATACACTGATTCCTTTCCTATTTTTGTAAATAACTTCCAGAGGATGGCAGGAAGTCTTCAGAGGATGATAAATGAAGAAACTTCCTTTAAAAAGAATACTTCCCTTGAACTTTTCCCTTGAATTATACTGAAGTATTTTTAATGACAAAATTCGTGAAAAGATAATTACATTTAGAAAACTCTCCTTGCTCTCTTAATACGGCTTACATATTTTCAACTAAGTATGTACCTAGATTCTGCGCTTCTGTCCTATTCCACTGCTATCTTCCACTATATTGCCTATGCCTTCTCATTTTTAAAAGCGTCCGTCTGGATTTCCCCATCATGGAGCACCTCGGCTGCTGAGATGACCGAGTGAAAACCACAGAAAATCATTTTTACTTCATTGTTTCCATAAAGCAATACCTGAAGAATTTGCAGTGTGAGTTTAATGGTAAGCCAAAGCACGCGTGTGGCCCTGGAAGAGGGGGG
>NW_006922168.1:1085181-1089477 GCF_000298275.1 Orycteropus afer afer
GGAGTAATCAGAAAACAAAGTGCAGGGAGTAAGAAGGCGTGACCTAATATGACAGAAATTATGTCACAGAATTAAACGTTATAATTCAGTCCAATTTCCTGCTTCCCCTTCGACTCACTGCATATTTTACAAAGTATCTCAGTGCCCTCGCTCATGGCGACTCATGCTAGAGAGGCAACACTTGGACACCAAGCCTACCTGTGGCCATCGGTTCCATGCTTATGGAGGAGGGGTGACTGCAAAGCCCCAGGCAGGGCTGGCTTGCTTTCCTCTTGGGTACCAGGATGGGCAGGTTTAGGGTTGGCTGCCCCCTGCCTCCTGCAGGGCTCTGGAGCGGGATTAGCCTCACACTTTTCCTGCTTTGGGATAACTCCCCCTAGGTCAGGGATCATGACTTCGTGTTTCCAGGGACTTGCCTTGGGCCTGGCACAGAGTCGACTCTTAGTAGTTGATGAATGAAGGAGTAAATGAATTTGTGCTGTTCAAGCAGATGGAAGAGGCAAAGCCTTCTGACTCAATACCCTGCTATTTTTGTGAAAATGTTGCAGTACAAGAATGTTTCAGCTCACCTTTTGGAACCCATGGCAGGGAGTCGGCTAACCTTTCAAACAAACCCTCAGTGAGAGAATTGCCACTTAGGAGGTTCCCAGGAAAGGTTTCCCTGTACCCATAAATTGCATATTGCTTGAATGGGCGTCTTTCTCGTGCTTCCACCATTTCCAATTTTTTGGTACTTTAAAAACCCATTTTCGAGTTGTGATAACCCAAGTGTTTCAGAGTGAACCATTGACTTCTCAGCGGCTGAGTTTTTTGGAAGTAGATGGCCAGGCCTTTCTTCTCAGGCACGTGCTTTCCTGCTTTTATTAACCAGGGAAACTTGGACAGGTGGTTTCCCTCTGTTCTGGTCCTCTAGTGCCACTCTAACAGAAAATACCACAAATGGGTGGCTTTAACAAAGAGGGATTTATTCTCTTACAGTTTTGGAGGCTAGAAGTCCTAGTTCAACATGCCCGTTGTAGGTCCTGGGTGAAAGCCCTTTGACCTTGGGCTTCAGCTCTGCCTGTTTCTTCTGGCCCACTGGAGCTGGAGGTTTTTCTTAACTCAGACAGTTGCTAGCTGTTGAGGCTGACAAACCCAAGGTCGGCAAGTAAAATGGCACATCCCAAAATTACCAAGCAACCCAGCAGGCCACTCGTTCTAGTCCAGAAACAGTCTCAAGATTGGTAGACTATACGACAGGCTGCTAAATGGAGACTCGGCCAAATGCAGGGCCCAAGCATGCCAAAAAGCTCTAGATCCTTCTCAAAGTGACTTCTTACATACTGGAAGCAGACCACACTGCTAAGGCAGCCACTCAGCTGCTCCTGGTAGATTCCACCATGGAGTTGATTACCAGTCTCGTCATGGGGAATAACTACATCCAGCTGGCCAGCCACTAAAAACCAGGCCCAGCCAAGTTGACACACAACACAACTACCATATTCTCATTTAGCTTTCATTGTCTTGCCTGCAAAAGAGGGAGAAGAACAGTCTCTGTCTTGTTGGGTGATGTGAGCATTCCATGAGATGGTGCGTTGCAAGCGACCGATAAGTCACAGCCGCCTTGATTGATGGTGGTGCTCTGGCAGAGACCCAAGATTTCATCCTAGACCTTCCCCATCAGAGAACTCGGAAGGCGCCTGCTTGCAGCACAGCTCTTCCAGCGCACCTGCTGAAGGGGCAAATCTTCCTCCCAGGGCATGGTGGGACAGCTGTCAGATTAAGGACCTCATCTGGTCACAGTGCTAGCCTGCTCTGTTGCTTTGCAATACCATAGGGTCAGAGTGACTGCCAATAGGTGTATAACAAGGCCTTGAATGACTTGACTCTAACAGAACCCTTCCATAGGGATACCTCATTTTATCACCCTTCACAGATACTGCGTTTTTTTTACAAATTGAGTGTCTGTGGTAACCTTGGATCATGCAAGTCTATGGACGCCATTTTTCCAACTGCATGTGCTCACTTCATGCCTCTGGGTCCATCAGGGTGATTAGTAATTCTCATGATATTTCAAACTCTTTCATAATGCTATTGCACATTTAATGTACTCTGGTATAGTATAAACATAATGTTCATGTGCACTCAAACTCAAAAAACTCACTGCCGTCGAGTCGGATCTGACTCATAGTGCCCCCTCCTTGGGTTTCTGAGGTGGTATCATATGGAAGTAGATTGCCCAACCTTCCTTCTAAGGAGTGGCTGGTGGGTTTGAACCACCAGCCTTCTGATTAGCAGTCAAGTGCCTTAGGCACTACGCCACCAGATCTCCCTCATGTATACTGGGAAACCAAAAATTTTGTGTGCCTAGCTTTACTGCAATATTTGCTTTATTGTGATGGTCTTTATTTTATACTGTGATATCTCTGAGGTACACCTGTGTTAAGAAGATTAAGCCCTAACCTTAAAGTTCCTATTATTCCTTGCCCACCCTACTCCGTCAGGAGAAAAGGAGGGAAGAGTGTGTTGTTGTTCATCCAGCAGCCAGTATTTCTGAGCAAATTACTGTGCTCCAGATACTAGGCCGATGACATGGCATTTAAAATGTCCCTCATGCTACAGTTTGGTGAGTGGCTACCTTTCCCTACGAGGATAACCTTCCATGCCACCTTTGGATCCAAGTGGCCACCTGCTGGAATGTGTGTCTCCATCTAGGAACTCCCAGTTTCTACCTACAGAGGGGTCAGTTACCTCGTGTATATCAGTAAAGCCATTGGCGGGAGGCTTTTGGGTTTTTGGCTCTTGTTCCTTAAACTATCCTGAACTGGCTTGAGTCAGAATTTATACTCATCGAGGAAAGAGGTACAGAATAGAGATGAGGAAATATTACAGCCATGTGTACTTTGCACTAAAAATTAGCTCAGGCCAAGGTCTCACCAGGCAGGGAAGTACTGCAATTACCTGGTGCAATTACAATATTTTCTCAGATAAATATGCACCATCAGGGCCATCCATCAGGGTGATTGAAGGGCTCCAGGGGGACCTACTCCTCAATTAAATCACCCGTGTGGCTCATAACAATGTCTGAGACTCCACCATGTTTCATCATTTCTTTGGTCCTTGACGGGGTTGTTGTTTTTTTTTAATTAAAGCACAGATATCCCTTGAGAAAGTTCACAGCATAAGCTCTTAGCAACAGCCAACAGTTGTTTATTGTGTGGTTGCTAGCCTGGGACCTAGAGGAGATACTGAAGCGGGAGGCAAGGGCCAGCATTCCCATTTGGCCTACGGCTTGGCATCATCATCGTCCATAGCCAGTATGCAGTGAACCTCCGTGTAGTCATAATGAGAGCAAACATTCAGGGAAGCCTGAATTACAGTTTCAGAATAGAAAAGCAAAGCCGAAAAACCCAAACCAGTTGCTATCAAGTTGATCCCAACTTGCAGTAATTTGGTCCTCTAGGAAGGCACTTGGCTGCTAACCAGAAGGCTGGTGGTTCAAGCCCACCAGCCACTCCTCAGAAGGAAGATGGGGCAATCTACTTCTGTAGCGATACTGCCTCAGAAACCCAAGGAGGGGTCACTATGAGTCGGGTCCGACTCAACGGCACATGACAAACAGGACTGCTTTAACAGAAATTCCACAAGTGGGTGGCTTGAACAAATGGGTTGATTCTCTTACAGTTTGTTGTTGTTGTTGTTGTTGTTGTTATGTGCCGTCGAGTCAGACCTGACTCAGCCACCCCTCCTTGGGTTTCTGAGGCGGTATCACTGCGGAAGTCGATTGCCCAACCTTCCTTACAGTTTAGGAGGCTAGCAGTCTGAGTTCAGAGTGCCAGCTATAGGGGCTGGGTGAAGGCCCCTCGACCTTGGGCTTCAGCTCTGCCTCTTGCTTCTGGCCCGCTGGAGCTAGAGGCTTCTCCTAACTCAGCTGCTGGCTGCTGAGGCTGACAAACCCCAGGTCGACAAGTAAACTGGCACAGTCCCATGATTATTAAGCAACATGGCAGACCACTAGTTCAAGGCCAGACATAATCCCAAGATTGGGAGGCAACATGTCAGGCCACTCACTGATGACTCGGCCAAATGCAGGATCCAGATGTGCCAAGAAGCTCAGAGACATTTCTCAGAGGATCGTTTTACATTCTGGAAGCAGATTCCGCCAGGGAGTTGATCAGCAGTCTCATCATGGGGACTCACTCCATCCAGCTGCCCAGCCCCTCAGAACCAGGCCCAGCCAAGCTGCCACACAACCTTGACTACTGCACACAGTGACCCTGTGTGTTACAGGGCAGAACTGTGCTCCATGGAGTCCAA
>NW_006922168.1:1089788-1106819 GCF_000298275.1 Orycteropus afer afer
TCAGGTCTCCCCCAGACAGAGGGGTGGTCAGGCCTGCCCCTCGAGGGCCATCTGGCCACTAGCTCTCTGAGCACGGGCACACTGCTTGTCCTTGTTAAGCCCCCCTCTGTGACATGGGGACACCGATGTTGTCTGTCTCATTAGGCGGCTACAAGGAGCAAATGAGATCAGTTACCTGAAGCACGGAGCCCAGTGCTGGCTCACAGTAGACGCTTGAGAAATGTCAGCAGCTCACTCTGAAGTTCCTCTCCCCAGTTAATACATGGTTGAGTTTCTTCTTGCGGTGCTACTTTTAGTGTTCACATCATTCCGTACTGTTCCACAGAGCCATCCAGGGCTGTGCTATTATGAACTCAGCATCAAAGACCATCGACCCCATGCAGAGTACAGGCGGGGCCACGTCTTCTGTGCACTTCAAGTCTGAAAATAGGCTGAAGTGGAATAAAGCACTCGGACAAAAGAAATTTGTAATTGTGTCTCTCTAATATAACCCTGAGGTAGTGCTTACAAATGCTTACTCATTGGACCCCCACGCGATTCCTCCAGGTAAATCCTGTCGTTATCTCCATTTTACACACAAGGAAACTGAGACACTGGCGGTTCATTTGCATGGAGTCAGGATTTGAACAGAACATTCTGGCTCCAGAGTCAGGGCTGTAACTACTGTGCTGTGCTTTGCACGTGCATGTGTGTGCAACACACACACCCCGTACCACACATATACACTCAGTCATGCTCACATGTATTCACTCACACACATTTTCTCACACTCACACACACCCTCCATACCACACACAGTCACACTCACCTGTACTCACACCCACATTCCCTCACACCCATACCTCATACCACACACACTCAGTCACACTCATGTATACTCACACCCTCGAATTCTCTCACACTCACATCTACACCCCACACCACACACACTCAGTCACACTCATGTGTACTCACATTCACATGTTCTCTCACACTCACACCCATACCCCATACCACACACACTCATCACATTCATGTGTACTCACACCCTCACATTCTCTCATACTCACACCCACACCCCATGCCACACACACTCAGTCACACTCATGTATACTCACACCTTCAAATTCTCTCACATTCACATCTACACCCATACCACACACACTCAGTCACACTCATGTGTACTCACATCCACATGTTCTCTCACACTCACACCCATACCCCATACCACACACATACAGTCACACTCATGTATACTCATACACACTTTCCCTCTCTCACACACACTCACCATACCACATGCCCATACCACACGCTCATGTACTCACCCACACACATTCTCTCACTCACACACACACACCCTACCACACATATATACTCAGTCACACTTGTGTACTTACACACAAATTCTATCATTCTCACACATACACACACACTCCATACCACACACAATCGGTCACACTCATATATACTCATTTTGACACACATTCTCTAATTCACACACACCTCCATCACACCATACACATAAATTCAGTCACACTCATAAATACTCACACTCACACACACTCTTTCTTACACTGATACAGATACACCTCATATTCAGTGACACTTACATGTACTCACTCCCACATAACACTCTCTCACACTCACACACACACATACAGCCCCATACTACACACATAAACTCAGTCACACTCAGGTATACTCACACATGTTCTCTCACGCTCACACACTCTCACACTATACCACACATATACACCCAGTCACACTCAAATGCACTCATTTCCACACACATTCTCTCACTCACATGCACACCCCATACCACACACATATACTCAGTCACACTTATATATACACCCACATTATGCTCTCTCACATGCACACGTGCACTGCATACCAGACATATACACTCAGTCATACTCACATGTGTTCATTTCCACATAACACTCTCTCACACTCACACACACACACCCTATATTACACACACTCAGTTACACTTATATCTACTCCCACTCATACATTCTCACACACCTCATACCACACGCACCCACTCAGTCACAGTCAAGTCACAGTCACAGTCACATCCGCACACACACACTCACAGAGGCTTCTTCCATTGTGTCTCTGTTCACTGTTTCCGACTGCGTGTGATAGTTGGAGCTGAGCACTCAGTCACAATCTCACACACACACACACGCACACATACTTACAGAGGCTCCTTCTGTTGTGTCTCTGTCTGCTATTTCTGACTGTGTGTGATAGTCAGAGCTGTGCACTCGGTCACACTCACCTACACACACACATACACACACTCACAGAGGCTTCTTCCATTGTGTCTCCATTCGCTGTTCCTGACTGTGTGTGATAGTTGGAGCTGCGCTGCCATTTCTTAGTGTCACGTCTGGAGTGATGGGGAGCAGTGTGGCCAGGACAGGAAGGAGCCTGCGCTGCTGGTGCGACATTGTTGGGCAGGGGGGAGGGTTAGGGCGAGGTTGCCATCTCTGGAGAGTTCTGACCACACGTCCTTATCTCCACCCTCAGAGAGAGAAGCTCATGAGCAAGAGATGGTGAGGAAGAGTGATCAGCTGCCCGGCTCCCAGATGAAAGAGGATAAAGGGGCTTTTCAGAGCCTAGTGCAGTTGAGTGGTAACAGAAGAGTGCAGAGGGACAGAGGAGAAAAAGAGACGCCTACTCCTGGGTCCCCAGCATTCACTCATGACATCACCACGCAGGACTTTGTACAGTGTGTCCACAGGGCAAGCAATGAACACAGCTCCTTCTCACAGGGACACACATCATCCATCATGTAGCAGCAGTTCTGAAGTGTCTGCCGGGTGGCAAGCACTGGGCTGCCAAGCTTTGCAGACCTTGGAGGGACTGTAGGTCTAGTGCCAGACCCCGCAATAGAGTGACCAGTGCAATAAAGCAAGCCACATGATTCGCTTAGTTTCCCAGTAGAGACAAAAGCTATGTTATGTTTACATTACTTTGTAGACTGTTAAGCGTGCACTAGCATCATGAACAAGTTTGAAATATTTAAGAATTACCAAAATGTGGTACAAGACATGAAGTGAACACACGCAGTCAGAGAAATGGTGCCAATAGACGTTTTTTGACACAGGCTTGTCACCAGCCTGCAATTTGTGAAAAACACAGTATCATCGGTTCGCAATGAAATAAAGTGCAATCAAACAAGGTATGTCTGTACTGGCAACTGCTTTTAGTCACAAAGCCATTCCTGCCCTGTGGCTTGCTCTCCAGGTGGAGAGGCTGGAGCAGTGAGGGAACCAGCAGTCCTTCCTGCTGCTTGGTTGGCTGCACTTTGACAGACCTGGGAAGACACGCACAGACCGAAGCCATTCTGGCCAGGTCTTGAAGTGGGACCAGGTAGCCAGGAGTTTGGTGCAACTGTTTGGGCAGAAGGAGTGGGAATGGTGGGGGAGGGGTGAGAGACTTAGAAGCTCTCAAGGAGGTAACAAGAAGACTGGAGACCAAAGAGTTGTGAGGAGTGAGGCTCAGGGGAAGTCAAAGGTGGTCCCAAGCAACCTGAGAAGTAGTGATGCCATTAACTGAGGTAGGGAACAAAATAGAGGAGAGGGTTAAGGGAGGTGCCAAAGAAGCCAACTGGACTAGTGAAGGGCCACCTTATCGGGGAGTGGGGGTCAGTCTTGTCTTGGGGTGGTTTTTTTTTTTTTGTCTTCCCTCACTAGTAAATATTTGTGTACTGATGAGACTGTGTTGGATTAGAAAAACAAGAGCAAAGCATATTTTCCTGCAGGGGACAGGAGAGGAAGAGACTGCGATGGTGTTTGGCCAGGGGGCTTGTGGACCACTTTCTTGATCCTCAGATTTACTGTTTGTTCATTTACTTATTTTCAGCACAAGCTGAGAGACGTGCAGGCTTCGGCCAGTCTCATCTGTGGCCTGCCAATCACACCTGTATCTGCCTCGCCACCGGCCTACTGCTGGGGAAACACAGAGCTGCACTAGCACGCTGGGGAAACACAGAGCTGCACTAGCACTTTCTTAGACTGATCTGCTTCTCATTACCTCATCACCAAAGAAAGGGAGCGGATTTCTCAACCACTCACCTCCTTCTTCAGGTCCGTGAAGAATGCCCTCCCGCTGCTGGGTGAGCAGGTGACAGACACCAAGAGCACCACTGACTCCCTGAAACTTGCTGGTGATTAACCCTTTCAAGACCTAATTATTTTCTGCTTTGAACTTTTTGTTGAAAAAATGGAAGGCTTTTTGAAAGAAATGAAAAAGAAATTTTGAGGTAATATGGATTTTGATACAATAGCTGTTGTTCTTAGGCAACATCAAGTCAGTTCTCACTCACAGTAACCCTGTGTACAACAGAACAAAACACTGCCCGGCCTTCATACTATTATTGTTGTTATTATGTGCCGTCGAGTCGGCCCCGACTCATAGCGACCCCTCCTTGGGTTTCCAAGGCAGTATCACTATGGAAGTAGGATTGCCCAACCTTCCTTCTGAGGAGTGGCTGGTGGGTTTGAACCGCCAGCCTTCTGGTTAGCAGTCAAGTGCCTTAGGCACTATGCTACCAGAGCTCCTTCATACTATTAGTGGGACACATATATCCCAAGGGGTCTTCAGTGCTGGAGTTTCTGGGATGAGGCCCATTTCTTCAGGCTCACAGAGTTATACAGAACCTCACCAGATAGCAGCATGTACTGAAAGTGGGATAGCTGCTTCCCACTAAGCCCCAGAGGCAGAAAATGTAAGTAGGGCACTGCCTGTACCAGGGTCAGGTAACAATAACAATCCAAGGTGGTTGCATTTCTTAGTTAAAGTTCAGGTCTAGGTAGGACTCATTGCAAGCTAATAATATCCTCTTCTTATAGAAAGTTGTACTTTCACAAAGAAATGCTCTAAGCCCCATGATCTATTGGGGTGGCCTGTTTGAGAGGATCCTAGCCTGCCGTGTAATTGCACTGGGGTACTGCTGGCTCTCAGACTGGTTTGCAGCTGATGGATGAAGACCGTCTGGGAGGTGAGAGGACAGAAGAAAGCAGCTCCCCGCACTGCGCCTCTGTTCTGTTCCTGCCCTCGCTCTGGCTGCTCGTTGAAAATACCTTCTCCGCTTTGACTCAGGCCTTCCAGGCTGCTGAGACCCTCATCCTTAAATGACACAGAAGACGTAAAGTATGAGAGTGGCATTTCTCCCCTTCCGGAGAGGGGAATGGAAGGCGAGACTGATGAAGGAAACTGGTCATTCCTGAGGCTGAAACTTCCAAGTGAGGAGCCCAGGTGGCACAGTGGTTAAGCACTTGCCTGCTAACAGAAAGGTGGTGGCTTCGAACCCATCAACTGCTCCATGGGAGAGCGACCTAGCAGTCTGCTCCTGTAAAGACTGCCATTTGGAAAACACTGTGGGCACTTCTACTCTGTTCTGTCGGGTCACTATGAGTCGGAATAGAGTAGACAACACACAACCACACAGTACACTTCAGAATACATGTTTCTGAGCAGTACAGGTGGTTAGCACCTTGGTTGCTCACTGAAAAGTGGGAGGTTCAAGTCCGCCCAGAGGCAGCCTGGAAGAAAGGCTTGGCAATCTTCTGAAAAAACAGCCATTGAAAATCCCATGGTGCACGTTGGGCTCTGACACACAGAGGGTGGCGGTGAGTCAGACCTGACGAGACAGAAACAACTGGTTTAAGATTTAGAGTGGCCTGCACCTATGTTATCTTTCCCTTTTAAAAATGGTAAAATGCTGCCTTAGATTTCTTATGGTGTTATTAATAATAATAACAGTAATAATAAAATAGTAAAAAAACCAAAAAAAGGTAAAATATAAATGTAAAAACTCTTTACACAGAAGAAAGGGAAAACATTTTAATCAATCTTATAAATTTGGGGAACTATGCAGGTCTTAGGAGCTCTGGTAGTTATGAGTCAAGGCCGACTCGATGACACACAACAACAACAACAACATGCAGGTCTTAATGGTGATTTTATAATAACCTAACCAAACCAAACCAAACTCACTGCCGTTGAGTTGGATCCAACTCATAGCGACCCCTCCTTGGGTTTCCGAGGAGGTATCACTACACAAGTAGATTGCCCAACCTTCCTTCCAAGGAGTGGCTGGTGGGTTTGAACTTCCGGCCTTCTGGTTAGCAGTTGAATGCCTTAGGCACTACGCTACCAGAGCTCCTTTATAATAACCTAGAAGATAAAAATTTAATGTCAAAAAGATTTTAAATTGTTTTTCTTTAATTTTTTTTTTTTTTTACTTTTATTGTGGTGAAAACATACACAGCAAGATATTTGCCAACATAACGACTTTCACATTAAATTGTTTTTCATAGAAGCCTGTTCTTTATAGTATAATGATACAAATCTAACTTTCAGCCAGTCCTCCAGGAAACTGTATATAGTTCAAAAACCTGAAGTTTAGATTTTAAAGTTGTGGCTTATTTAGAGCTTACAATGAAAAAGCCTGGGTAAAAAACAAATAATACTCACATATTCAAGATAGCATTTCTAACTTAAGGCAATAAAGAATAACTCATCCAGGTGTCCACTAATCCATTTACGATCTGTACTATGCTCTCAGCACAAAATTTAAAAGCATATTTTTTTTTCTTTAGGACATGATTTCTCCAACTATCACTAAAATTTATAAATTTCTTTTATGGGAATGGTTATGAAATACTAATAATACTAATATATGATTGTCAAAATAATAAAGACACTTGACTGCTAACCAGAAGGCTGGCGGTTCAAACCCACCAGCCACTCCTCAGAAGGAAGGTTGGGCAATCTACTTCCGTAGTGATACTACCTCAGAAACCCAAGGAGGGGTCGCTATGAGTTGGGTCCGACTCGACGGCAACAACAACATATGTGTTAAAGTGGAAATATATATATGTTGCTGCATTGTTGTTAGGTACCATAGAGGCAGCTCCGACTTCATAGTGGCCCCGTGTACAATGGAAGGAAACACTGCCCGGCCCTGTGCCGGCCTCAACAATCCTCACCATGTTTGATCTGTCATTGCAGCCACTGTGCCAGTCCATCTTGTTGAGTGTCTTCCCCTTTCTCACTAACCCCCATCAGCATGATATCCTTCTCCAAGGACTGGTCCCTTCTGACAACATGAACAGAACATGTGAGATGAAGTATATATATATTTTCTGCAATTTTATATGATACCCTAAGGCCTTCTTTTTCTTCCTTTTAAGATGTATTAGACTAAGAAGAAATTGACAGCCATAAACATCTGAGCTCAAGCTCAGATTTTAGCTCACTGAGTTCATAGCCCTCCTTTAAACCCCCAAATTATCTATCATCATCAAATTATGACACATCTTGAGGAAGTTTATCATCGTGTGTACCTACCTATTCAGCCACTCTGACATGTTATCAGGGGCGGCCAGTCCCAGTCCCCTTCCTGGAGAAGGACATCAGGCTTGCTGAGGTGGAGGTCAGTGAGAAGGACAAGGACCCTCCGTGAAATGGACTGACACCGTGGCTGCCACAGTGCGCTGAAGCACTGCGACAACTGAGAGGTGGGGCAGGGCTGGGCGGTGTTCCCTTCCGTTGTACACAGGGTTGCTGTGAGGCGGAGCCGACTGCATGGTACCTAACAATGACATTCAACGGCATGGAGTCCCAGAGTGGTGCAAATGGTTAAAAACTCAGCTCACCAAACCAAAAAGTCGGTGGTTCAAGGCTAGCTAGAGGCACATTGCAAAAAAGGCCCGGCAATCTGTATCTGAAAGATCACAGCCATTGAAACGTCTGTGGAGCTCAGTTTTACTCTGAAACACACAGGTGGCCCTGAGTCAGAATCAAAGTTATGGCAACTAGGCTTTTTGTATTTTTTTTTAATTTTTCTTTTTATTCAACCACATGCCAGTGTATGATCTCATGGCTTCATTTACAAGGAGGAAGCTGCTAGTTTTAATGTGCTGGCTGAAGTCCATTATCTAAGTAGTTCAATTTCAGTAATTACTTCCCTTCTAAAGGTCCTGTCCATATACCAGATGGCCCTAAGCCAGCAAACTTCAACTTCAAATGCAGTTGATGCTGTCTTTGTAGGCAAGTAGGACAACATGTATCTGTTTTCCTTCCCTTCCTACCTCCCTAGAACTATGACATCCAAACCCCAAACCCCACCACACCCAATCAGAAGCCCTTCTGTAACAGGTTAGGAAGACTGTGCTGTTGAGAGCAAAATGGAAATGACCGAACATAATGAACAGGTTTGGGAGGAAGGAAAAGCAATGGAGGACAAGTCCAGCCAGGCAATGCTGCTGCCAAGTCCGAGAACAAGCTTAATGGGATGTGGGAATTGGAAAGGGGGACTTAGGGCCATAAAGGGAGATTTTATATTAGAGAAAAAGGCATGCTCATATTTTGTAAGGTTTGCATGTCACAGTGTTTCTAGGTTCAGACACGTTTCCTAGGCTGAGGGCGTCAGGTAAAATAAATGCTGGCCATACAACCAATCAGTGAGCAAGAACTGATAGGCCATCTTTAAGGTATAGGGCATTGTAATAGATACTTTATTTTTCACTCAGAAAGTAGTAACTTTTACACTTTTGATATTTTTATCAGACTAAATTGATTCATAAATTAGGAAGAATGAAACAAGCTTAACATCAGTTTTATCAACTTAGAAAAATCAATACCATGGGTCATTTTCTTCTTAAAGGATTTATCTTTGGAGGGTGAGGCCCAAGGTGAGAAGTCTCTCACTGTGGGGGAAACTGGAACACTTATCCATTGCTGGTGGGAATGCAAAATGGTACAGCTACTGTGGAAAACTCCTGCAAAGCTGCTGTGGCAGTTCCTCAGAGAACTAAAAATACAGCTACTATGTACGACCCAGCAATTCCGCTCCTAGGTATGCTCCCCAAAGACTCAAAAGCAAAGACTCAGAGACCTGAACACCAACATTCACTGCAGCACTGTTGACAATAGCCAGAAAATGCTCACCCAGGCTGAATGGATAAACAACACGTTGTACAGACATATAATGGAACACTACTCAGCCAGCAGGAGTAATGAAATAGTGATACAAGCTACAGTATGGATGGAGCTTGAAGATACTGCGCTGAGCAAAATAAGTCAACCAGAAAAGGAGAAATACTGTATGACCTCACTTATAAAAAAGACAAGAAATGGCAAATGTATAGAGACCAAAGTTGATGTCACATGGATCTTGGCTGAAAGCAACAAATACCAGAAAGATGTTTACCTGTGCTTTACTGACTATGCAAAAACATTCAACTGTGTGGATCATAACAAATTATGGATAATATTGAGAAGAATGGGAATTCCAGAAAACTTAATTGTGCTCATGAGGAACTTTTACATAGACCAGGAGCCTGTCTTTCAGAAAGAACAAGGGGACACTGCATGGTTTAAAATCAGGAGGGGAGTGTGTCAGGGTTGTATCCTTTCCTCATATTTATTCAATCTGTGTGCTGAGCAAATAATCTGAGAAGCTGGACTATATGAAGAAGAGTGTGGTATCAGGACTGGAGGAAGATTCATTAACAACCTGCGAAATGCAGACAACACAACCTTGCTTTCTGAAAGTGAGGATGACTTGAAGCATTTACTGATGCAGATTGAAGACTACAGTCTGCACTATGGATTACTCCTCAATATAAAGAAAACAAAAATCCTCACAACTGGACTAATAAGCAGCATCACAATAAATGAGGAAAAGATTGAAGTTGTCAAAGATTTCATATTACTTGGTTCCACAATCAACACCAATGGAAGCAGCAGTCAAGAAATCAGACGGCATATTACACTGGGCAAATCTGCTGCAAAAGATCTCTTTCAAGTGCCGAAGAGCAAAGATGTCTCATTGAAGACTAAGGTGCACCAACCTAAAGCCATGGTGTTTTCATTTGCCTCATATGCATGTGAAAGCTGGACAATGAATAAGGCAGACTGGACAATAGTTCATGCTATTGAATTGTGGTGCTGCTGAAGAATGCTGAAAGTATCAAGGACTGCCAGAAGAACGAACTATCTGTCCTGGAGGAAGGGCAGCTGGAATGCTCTTGGAAGCGAGAATGGCCAGCGTTCGTCGCACCTACTTTGGTCATGTTGTCAGAAGGGATAACTCCCTGCAGAAAGATATCAGAAGGACCAGGCAGTGTGTCAATTTGTTGTACATAGGGTCATTATGAGTCAGAACCGACTTGACAACACCTAACACCAACTTTGGTCATGTTATCAGAAAGGACTATTCCTTAGAGAAGGATATCATGCTTGGTAAAGTGGAGGGTCAGCGAAAAAAGGGGAAGCCCCTCAGCGACATGAATTGACACAGTAGCTGCAGCAAGGGCTCAGGTATAGCAAGCATTGTGAGATTGGTGAAGGACCGGGCAGTGTTTGGTTCTGTTGTACAAAGGGTCTCTATGAGTCGTTGCCAACTCGACGGCACATTAACAACAACAGCAGGGGTGGGAGGAAGGGGAGGGCATTTAATGATGGAAAAATTGCATCAATTAAGGGTAGGTTTGCACAGCTGATTACTGGAATTGCTGTCAATGAGTTGTACATGTGTAAAAAGCTGAACTGGCCAAAGTTGTGGATATGGAATGTGTGGCTGTTGCCTCCATGAACAGCTGCCTCCTTTGCCATGAGACCAGAAGAACTGCATGGTGCCTGTACCACTACTGAGCATTTTGGTCACAGATTCTATAGAAGAGTCCTGATCCAAAGGGGAAAATGCAGAACAGAATTTCAAAATCTCATGGATTTTAGATTTTCCGGAGCCATGAAAGTTAGATGCACCACTGAAACTCTTGCCCTGAGACAAGCTTTAAACCTTAGTCCAAAAATATCCCCTGGAGTCTTCTTAAAACCAAGTAACAGTTTAGCCCAATGAGTAAAAAAAGGGTCTGCCTAGAGCATTCTGCTCTCCTAAGAACCACGAATATGGTATCAGAATATGGTATCAAACCGATAACAGCAAGTTGAAAGAGTAAACAGGAATCTTAAAGGACAGTGAGTTTATGTTAATGAAGGAGGAACGACTCAGAAAGGGAGGGTGAGGATGCTCGCACAACTCGAAGAATGTGATTCGTTTCACTAAATGGTACATGTAGAAGCTGTTGAATTGGGGCATGTTTTGCTGTGTATGTTCTAAACAACAACAAAATGAATAAATTATAAAGACAATAAAAATCTCTCACTCTGGCTTGTAGGGTGTCTGCACTGGGGTTACACAGGACCCAGACCTGCACAGCATCACCTTGGGCAGCTCTGGTCCAAACCCACAGACAAATGTACGAAGGGCACACCTCCCAGAGGGCAGGGCCACTCCTGCCTCCCCTCCAGAGCTGCCCGGAGATGGCTGGCAGCTCAAGGGTCGAGTGGTGTCAGTGCCGCCCTGCCCCAGGCAGGTCCTCAGAGGGACTGAACAGTTTTCAGACCTGGAATCTTGAGCAATGGTCTAAACAAAACAGACATTTGATCACGATGTAGTAGTCCTGATGGGCAGCCTTTCATTTTTCATATTCCTTCCAAGATATATAAATTAGATTCTAGTAAGTTGTCTGTCAGAAGGAAAACTGAGTCCAAGAGAAAGAAAAGATCTATAGATACATGCATGTGTGCACATGTGTGTGCACACACACACACACATGACTATATTCCTCAACTGCAACGTACACACATGCAAAGGACTTGAAAGCAGTGGAGGGTGAGTAGACTTCTGGGCTAAATGCAGCTTGTTGGAATTGCAATCAACTACATCTCCTTTCTTTCAGGGGCCTGAAAGCTGAGGAGAGTGCATCCTGCAAGTTCCTGAGCAGCTGAGAGAAAGAGAGCCCATTTCTAATCAGTCAAAGACCTTCAGAAGGGGACTGTAGCTTTCCTCCTAAAGGCTGTCCTTGAGGAACTTCTCCAGACTTCCCCTGACCTGCTGGCAGATTTGCTTGCCTGGCCAGAGAGAAAGCTGGGCTTGAATCCGTGTAGCTGTGACCCTGGACTAGATCCTGGGGCCCTGGAAGGGGCGTGCATGTTAGCCTATGGCCATAGACATGCACTTGGTGGAAGTAACCATGGCTGGAATGCTAGTTCTCATCCACAAACAGCCTGTAAAACTGTATCTGAGCTCCTTTGGGATAGTCATTAAACAGTCGTTTTTTTACTGGTATTGTTCTTGTGTGTGTGTGTGTGTGTAATATCCTTTCTGAAGCAGGCTGAAGCAGAGTTTATAGGGCAGAAATGTGTGCTTTCCTTAGGTGCTGTGAAAGAAAGGGAAAGAGCAAAAGTCATGACTTAAAAACGAGAAGAAAGAAAAAAGAATCTTCCACAAGCAAGAATGGTGTAGTAAGGAAAGTCTTTTTGAAACAGCTCAGGGAAGGACGACCTGTTGGTAGAAACCATTGGCCCAGTGCCCTACTGTCACAAAGTCCAAGGGCACACTGCAGACGACCTGAAAGGAGTTTGTAGACAACATTCAATTCCATGAACACAGCTGTGCAGCCAAGTGCCAGGAACTGAACTCGTTACTAAGAATGGAAAGATGAACAGGGTGTGAGTTCAGATGTTGGAGATTTAGCTGTGAAAATTCTGCAAAAGAATGTGATTAAAAAAAAAAAAAAGTTATTTTTTTGGTGGCATAATAGTTAAGCACTCAGCTGTTAACTGAAAGGTCATTGGTTTGAACCCACCCACTGCTCTGTGGGAGAAAGATGTGGCAGTCTGCTGGTATAAAGATTATAGCCTTGGAAACCTGTGGGCCACTTCTCTGTCCTCTAACGTTGCTATGACTCAGAATCAACTTGTTGGCTGCAGTAACGGGGGCTGATACTATTCTAGCTGAGTGGTTTTGAAACTTGGGTGCCTCTGAAGGGACTGTGAGGGGCGTGAGGCTGCCTTTTTAAACCTCCACGCTGTTGCTTTGCCAAGGGTGGGCATTTGTGGATCTTTGGGAGCAGATTTGCTTTAACAGGACCTTCTGACTGTTCTACAGGGAAGCTGATCCTGCTCTGTAATAAGGATGACCCAGCGTGACTTCCTGCTTGTCTCCTACCTCCCTGGCTCTTCCTTCTTGTCGACCTCAGGAGGGCTCAGTCTTTTTTCACTCTGCCGTCTCTACCCAGGTCGTTGCGGCCACGCCCTTGGCTGTTTTCTCACCATTTTCCAACTCACGGGAACTGGTGTGTGCAGGGTAGAACTGCTCCATGGGACTGTCAATGGCTGAGGCCTTCAAGAAGCAGATTGCCAGGCCTTTCTTCTGAGGCATGTCTAAATGGATTCAAACCCTTAACCTTCTGATTTGTAACCCAGTGCTTAACCATTTGCACCACCAGGGACTCTCCCCATTATGTCTACATGGCCATGATTTCTCAGGCTGTCCTCCAGGCCCAGCTTCTGCTCTGAGCACAGTTATTGTTATTGTTAGCTTTTATCACTGAGTCAGCCCCTGGCTCCTGGTTGCCCCATGCACAATAGAACAACATGTGGCCTGGCCCTGCACCAGACAAAGTTTGGTCCTTGCAGACAAAATTCAATTCCATGAACAGAGCTGTGCAGCTAAGTGCCAGGAAGTGAACTCGTTACTAGGAATGGAAAGATGAACAGGGCATGAGTTCAGGTGTCGGAGATTTAGCTGTGAAAATTCTGCAAGAGAATATGATTAAAAAAAAAAAAAAAAGTTATCTTTTGGTGGCACGGTGGTTAAGCACTCAACTGTTAACTGAAAGGTCATTGGTTTGAACCCACCCACCGCTCTGTGGGAGAAAGATGTGGCACATGGCTCAGTTGGATGTGAGAGGGATTGTTGTGACCCATGGGGTTTTCATTGACCGATTTTCTGAACTAGATCACAGGCCTTTCTTCCTAGACTTAGTTTGAAGCTCTGTTGAAACTTGTTCAGCATCATCGCCACAGCCAAGATTCTGGCTACTGGTTTCATATATTCTCCTTTTACAGTTCTCAGATATACCCTCCAGTCCATCTCCCTTGCTTCCATCAGCTAGATTGGGACCTAAAACCCTTTAGTACCAATCAAACAATGGTCTTACAGTTCTAAGGATAAAATCTAAAATTCTTAATTTGCCTACAAAGCCATTCATAATTGCCTACCGTTTGCTTCTTTGGCCTCATCTCCTGTGCCTTCCCTTCAGATGAGCCCAGCTCCTTCCTGGAGCATCCTAAGAGCCTCAAGGGTGCCTTTCCCATCACCTGTATGTGACTCCCAGTCACCCTTCTGCACTCAGCCTAGATGATGCTTCTGCAAGGGCCCTCTTGATCCTTTTAGAGCTATGCTGACTCTCAATCTATACTCTGCATCTTGTCGGCATCCACCCAAGACACAAACCCACCATTTGTCGAATTATTTGTTTGCTCTCTCTCCTCCTCCCCTTGTGACACAGCTGCACTCCCTACTATCCAGTCCAGGGCCAGGAGCAGAGGCCCTGCTCAGTAAGTGCATCCACGAATCTGTCTCCTCCTGACGGTGTGAATGTTCATTTTCACTGCAGATAGAGCTGCATGTCTACAGGGCATTTTTTTATCTACTTAGAGTGGAACTAATATTGAGAGCAGAAAAAAGAATTCATTTTCTTGTGCTAGAGTCCCAAGGGCCGTAGATTGGGCTCTGCTCGGGGCACAGCGATGGGCCTTCCATAGAAGACGAGCTGGATCCCTGCCAGGCGCTCAGGCTAAGGAGATGGAGCCCTGTGGATGTGCTTCATGTGTGGAGCTCTTACTTGGTTTCAACTTTTTTCCTTTCTCCTTTGCAATTCCCTTCTATCTCCTGCAGCCTTCTGTCACCTTCTGTTAAATCTCTCAGCCACGTGTGAGGAGGAGCCCAGGTTTGAGGCAAAGCTGTTTGGGAGGAAGTGCTCAAGCCAACTTGCGGGGGAGGAAGAGGCAGTGGGACAGAATGGCCAGCCGAGGAGGCAAGTGTGGGCAGGGAGAGAGTTGTAGAAATGGTGGCGCTCCTCTGGAAAGTGCGGTGAGAATGTTGGGCGGACACGGGACAACGCCTGGCATTTCTGAGATTACAGAGTGTGCCAGTTACCGACATACGGCCTCTCAGCTCCAAATTCACCTTCTTTGCCTTCTCTGTGCCAGTGGATCTGGGCCCTTTCAAGAACTCGCTTTCCCAGCAGGCTTGCTGTTAAGCCGTGTCAGTAAGGACAGGAGGGAGACGTCGCAGGAGGACAGCTTTGCTCCTGGTTCCGGCGGTCTCGCTCGGCAAGCTCCGGCACGGTGGGCGGCGCCTCAGCTCCAGGGTCAGCTGTGCGCGGCCTCAACGGTTCCTCCCGGTAGTCCGCCTCCCCCCTCCGCAGGTGGATGTGTACTCAAGTGGAACGGCCCTCCCCACACCCAAACCGTGCCGTTGAGTCACTTCTGACTCCTGGCGACCCCACGTGTGTCAGTAGAACTGTGTCCCCCAAGGTTTTCAATGGCAGGTTTTTGCAAGTAGGTCATCGGCCTATCCTCAGAAGTGCCTCTGCATGGATTCCACTCTTCGGTCTTGTAAGTTAACAGTCGAGCACTGAACCCTCTGCACCACCCAAGGACTCCTTCTCCATGCCTCGAAGGTGGATGTCCAGCCAGCTCCACGGGCATGGCACCGTCGGGACTTCCGTGCCCTTCAGTGGGCCATGGCTGTGCCCCTCCCCTGAGGCAGTCTGGACCTCAACTCCGAGGGAGGAGGGGCTCCTCGGGGCTCGGTCTCAGCCTCGGGGTAATGGCTCTCCTTATACTCCTACTCTGCTATTCCTGTTCTCTTTTGAGTTCTCTTTCTTCTTACTAGCCAACCTTTGTTACCCAGAACTCTGTTACCGTTATTCATTCTTTATATTGAATGTCCCACACTTAAATTACTGTGCTGATTGGACTCAGATGCCTACACATAGGATGGGGGCCTGGACTCTGATACTTGGGTATCAAGGGAAGGTGCCCCTAGAAGACTGGAGGGATTGGAGAAACCAGGGTTGCATGTATTTTTCCATGTTTATGCAATGAACATATTACTTTTTAGAAACATATTTTTATTGTGATTTGGGTGAAAGTTTACAGAGCAAATTCATTTCCCACAGAGCAGTTCATACACATTTTGTCTCGTGACATTGACTGCAATTCCCCACAATGTAACACTCTCTTCTGCTTCCTCCGGTAGTTACCCCTTTCCTGTGTCCTTCCCTTCCATGCACTCCTACACCCCCCCACCAGCTGTCTCCCTGTGCAAACACTGCCCTTCTGTTCTCCCATGATTCATCACTCCAAGGATGTAAATGTTCACCCCATATGCCTGCCTGTTGTTTGGCTGAAAGCCACAGGAGTGAGTTCAGTTTCAGACCTGAAGGGTAGTGAAGGGCCATAGTCTCAGGGGTCTCACCAATCTCTAAGAGACCAGCAAACCTGGTCTTTTTTTTTTTAATGATTTTGAGTTTTGTTCCACATTGTTCTCCCACTCTATCCAGGATCTCCTACATAGGAGTGGTTGACAGTGGTAGCCGGGCACCATCTAGTTCTTCTGGTCTCATAGTAATATAGGCTGAGGATCACATGATCTACTAGTCCCTTGGACTAATTGTTTCCATGTATCTTTGTTTTACTTCATTCTTCTTCGCTCTGGATGAGAGAAGCCCATCACTGTATCTACATGGCCGCTTGCAAGCTTTCAAGACCCCAGTTGCTACTCACAAAAGTAAGATGTAGAACAATGTTTTTGTGTAGCATGTTATGACAGTTGAGCTTTTTGATGTCCCTGTGACCATGGTCCTGAGCCCACAGGTCCAACTACTCGCTCCCTCAGGGTAGCTGGCTATGGCCAAGAAGCTACCACTCCCAGACATTCTTTTTATTGTTTTAAAAAATTTTTAATACACCTTATTGAAATATAATTTATGTACAATGAAATACACAAAACTAAAGTGACATGGATCAATGCATTTTTTTGCAGTGTTCCCTCTTCTCCCTTCCCACCCAACAAAGAACGTTCCTTCCATATATAAACCTTTCCTTGACTTTTTACAATAATGAACTAATACTATATTTGTCCTTCTTTGATTGACTTATTTCACT
>NW_006922168.1:1109544-1110812 GCF_000298275.1 Orycteropus afer afer
CAACAACAACCCATGTCAGCATGTAGGCCCCAACTAGCCTGAAATTAATCCTTTCCCTTCCCTCCCCTGGAGGGGTGAGATGGTATCTCACTGTTGTTTTGACTTGCATCTCTCTGATGGCTAGAGACCGTGAGCATTTCTTCATGAGTTTATTGGCTGCCTGAATATCCTCTTTGGTGAAGTGTCTATTCATGTCTTCTGCCCATGTTTTAATTGGATTATTAATCTTTTTGTTGTTGAGGTGCTGGAGTTTTCTATAAACTTTAGAGATAAGTCCCTTGTCAGATGTGTAGTTGCCAAATGTTTTTTTCCTGATCTGTAGGCTCTCTTTTGACTTTTTTGGAGAAGTCTGTGGAAGCACATAAAAATTTGATTTTTAGAAGGTCCCATTCATCTGGTTTATCTTCAGCTGTTTGTGTATTTTGGGTTATGATTGACAGTCTATTTATGCCATAAATTAGGGCCCCTAAATTTGCCCCTATTTTTTCCTTAGGAACTTTATAGGTTTAGGTTTCACATTTAAGTCTTTGATCTATCTGGGGTTAGTTTTTGTGTATGGTGTGAGGTATGGATGTTGTTTCATTTTTCTGCAAAAGGATATCCAGTTTTGCCAGCACCATTTGTTAAACAGACAGTCTCTTCCCCATTTAATGGATTTCAGCCCTTTGTCAAAAATCAGCTGACCATAGGGATGAATCTGTTTCTGGGTTCTCAATTCTGTTCCACTGGTCTGTGTGTCTGTCATTGTACCAGTACCAGACTGTTTTGACTACTGTGGCTGTATAGTAGGTTTTTAGATCTGGGAGTGTGAGACCTCCTACTTTGTTCTTCTTCTTCAAGAGTGCTTTGCTTTTTTGAGGTCTCTTTCCTATCCATATAAAATTAGTGATTGGTTTTTCCATATCCTTAAAGAATGTTGATAGGACCTGGATTGGGATTGCATTGAGTGTATAGATTGCTTTGGGTAGTATTGACTTTTTCATGATGTTCAATCTTCCTAGCCACGAGCATGGTATGGTCTTCCATTTATGTAGATCTCTTATGGTTTCTTGGAGTAGTGTTTTATAGTTTTCTTTGTACAGGTCTTTTGTATCCCTAGTGAGATTTATTCCCAAGTGTTTAATTTTTTTGGTAGCTATTGTAACTGGTATTGATTTCCTTAATTTCCTTTTCAGCAATCTCTTTGCCGGTGTAGGGAAATCCAACTGATTTTTGTATGTTGATCTTATATCTTGCCACTATGCTAAATCTCTCAATTAGTTCCAGTA
>NW_006922168.1:1113194-1122583 GCF_000298275.1 Orycteropus afer afer
GCCGAGGGGGCGCCCGCGGTGCGGGCCGTCGCCTGGCGGGGCGCAGAGGCCCGCGGTCCGCTCGGCGGCCGGCCTGTGTGGTCCCTGCACGACCCCCGGGGGCGGGGACTGGGGTGGGGACCCAGGTCCGGGAGGGAGCCGTCGGGACGGCTGCCCCACTGCTCGCTCTGGAGCAGCTCGGACTGCGGGGAGGTGGAAGTGCCAGGTTCTGTGGCAGCGGACACACTGTGTCCCCAGTGGATCCCCAAAAACGGTTTAGAAAGGAGAGTCCGTTCTTCCAACAATTGCTTGTGACAGCCGCCTGAAGGTATGGGAGTAAGACTGCAGGAGGTATTTTTTAAGAACCAGGGAAACTTAATCTTGGCGAGGTCCTCTGCCTGCTCTTAAAAAAAATAAGGTAACTTTATTTAATTGGGGGTGGGGGTGGGGAGACGACTTCGTCCTGAAGATAATGGTATTCCGGGGGAGGTTTCCCTGCCCTGTTGCAGCGGCGGCTGGGCAGGAGGCCACAGGGTGACGCCTGGGATCTTTGAGGCATCCTGGGGTGGTGATAAGACATCTCACCCTGTGGTGCAGGTCTCGGGGCGCTCGTCTCACGGGTGTTCATCTGCTTTCCCTCCCGTTCCCCAAATGCAGCCGGCATACTTATTTTTAAGCCTAGCTCCTGGCTATCCCCAGCCTCCTTTCAAATAAGTTCAAGCCGTTTTTAAAATCAGCTGTCGGTGTTTTCTTACAGGTGCAGACCATATGCTGTCAATACTTAAGACCTGGCTCTGCCAGAAACTGCCCAGTCCTGGGCTTGTAATATGGGAATGGCAAATAGAACTTGTATGAGTGTGCACTTTAAAATAGTTCCCGGCCACCTTTAAGCTTTACATATTTCAAACATGGAGTATGGAGACTGATGCAATTATAGAAACAAATTTTTCACTGGATTTCAAAAGATAGTAAGAGTTCTTGAGTTAGAGTATTGGAAATGTTTGTGATGAATGGATGTTAAAAAAAAAAGCATGACAAAGTCTAATTGGAGAAACATTTTTTATTTACAGTGGCAGAACGTGCCCCTAATGATCTGAGAGTCAGGTTTCAACACCTTGGCATGTTGTGTTGGAGCCTTCCGAGTCTGACCCCTACCTGCCTTTCCAGCCTCATTACTGTCTGTTCCCCACGCCTCCCTGCATCCTCCCTCCTAACACACATGTGCAGGCACGCGCGGACACACATACACACACACCCCTTGTCCAGACACATCAAACCACTCACACGTTGTCACTTCCAGACTGTTCTCTCTCCTGTTGGTTGCATACGTCCTTCATGTGTCTGACGAGCACCCTCTCTAGGAAGCTTTCCTTCCCTTGCATCTCTTACCAGTTAAGAGTCTTAAAAATTCTCCAGATGACAGCCCATAGTTCAAAACAAACCTTTGTTGTTGCTAGTTGCTGCTGAGTTGGTTCTGACTCATGGTGACCCCATGTGGGCCAAGTAGGACTGCTGGGATTTTCAAGGCTGTAACCATCCAGAAATCTTCCCAGGTACCTGTGAGTGGGTTTGAACCTCCAGTCTTTCAGTTAGCAGTCCAGTGCTAACCCTTTGTGCTGCCTACTTCCAACAGTTTGTGGGGCAATCGGACTTAATTTTCCAGCAACAGTAAATATATGCATCGTCTTCTAATAGATGGAATTATGATATGAAACTCTATATTGGTGGATGACAGAAGGAGTCAGCAGTTATGTGGGATCCTGGAATCTCTAGAATTCTTAGCACTGGAATAACTTTAGAGGTCGTACGGGCCAGTTTTTCCATTTTTTGGGTAAGGAAACCAAGGACCGGAGACATGGGCAGAGTCACAAGTCTCCTGCAGGACCACTGCCAGGATGAAGGCTCAGGCCTCCTGACTCCTCCTCCACTGCTGTTTATTCAGGTGCCCGAAAGAACCAACTTCTTTATCTCCTGTTATTGGCTTCAGCTGAGGAGTCTGGAAGGTGTAGGCAAAACCTTGAGATCTCAGGGAAAGAGAAGATTCTGAGCACCAAGCCCAGTGCCCTACGTGAAGCAGGCAGGTGGCGAACATTTGCAGATGAAGGGATGAATGAACGAGCCAGTTGATAGATGGCTGACTGATTAAAGTAATGATTTGATACAGCACAAACCAAAGTCCTTTGGAGTCCATGATGATGAAATTTGGTCGTGTGTTCTTCCCCAAGTGCAGTAAAAAGTGTTAGATAAACATGGAAGAGCTGCTTAGGAACTGTATCCTATTTTCTAACAGAGTTGATAGAATATAGGAAAAAGAATCTTTACTCTCTTCTTCATTGTTTTCTATGAAAGAAACCAGAACTCCTGACAGAGAGGCCTAATGGAAAAACTCAGGGTTTGGAATCAGTAGGTCTGTCTACACACTAGCCGCCATTCTGCAAACCTGTCTTTGCTCTTGTAATCTCATTTGTCTCAGAGTTGTTGGAAGGATTGAATGAGGTCACATGCATGGAAGCCTTTGCAGACTTTGGAACACTGAATAGTCATGATAAGAGTTACAAACTGTGGCTTTAAGAGCCTCCCAGGCACTGTGCTAGGCTCTCTGCATACATTGTCACCTTTCTTCCTGGGACTGCAGCAAACCAAAAAATACTCAACCCACTGCCATCAAGTTGATTCCTACTCATAGCAACCCCCACTGGGTTTCTGAGGCAGTAAATCTCTATGGAAGTAGATTGCTCCGTCTACCTTCCGTGGAGTGGCTGGTGGGTTTGAACCACCAACCTTCTGGTCAGCAATCAAATGCCTTAGGCACTACACCACCAGAGCTCCTTAATGGCCTGTAAGAGAGCTTATTTCAAGTAGAGAAGAAAGGCAAGTGACATACAGACAGACAACTGGAATTTGAAGCAGAATGGTAAGTCAGGCTGGGTTTTAGACCGGTCCCTCTTTAGGCCGTTGTGAGTGGATATAAGGAACTAAGACTGGTGGTAAGAGGGGCAGCAGTGACAGTGAAGAGGCTCCGAGGCAGCGGCGACAGGGCAACATTAATGGAGAAGGAGAAAGATTCCTGGCGTACAAAGCAGGTGGAACAGAATGGCCTTAGTGATGAGGAGAATGCAAAGAACCAGGAGGAGGTGACAGCCAGGCTGTTCACTGATACCAGCAACTCAGAAGGCAGCGGTGGGGGTCCAGGTCCTTTTACTTAAGTCCACACAACTGAGATTTGAACCCAGGTGTCTCTGGCTACATGTTCCTTCCACTACTCCATCCTGACTCGACTGTTAGTGTGCCTGTAGTTGTACATGAATACAGGATTTTTATGGAAACAATTTAGAATGTGAGAGTAGTTTTATTTTTCTGAGCTATCTGTTCGTAACTTTAAAAGAGAACAGAAGTGCCCCATCTTGAGCCCTGGGCAGGTTCCTCGTCAGGAACTTGTGTTTCCTGCCTGGCTCCTGTGTGCGGGGATCCAGCCTGCTCCTCTCCGGGCGTCCCAGCCAGCTGGACACGGCTCTGCTTCGTGGCCACGTCTGAAGTTTGAAGGTTTGAGTGACAGAATCTGGACTGCAGCTTTCATTGTGTCTTTGTGGTGTCAGATCACAAGGTTTCTTTTAAATTCCCAGTTAGGAATCAGAACGCATCTTTTGGGCCTGGTTCTCCTAGTGTTCCCCCTCCTAAGTGACTTCTCCGCATTAGGGAACAGGATGTTATGCTGGGACTTTGAAGAACATCTTGGCATTAGTTTCTTGGGAAGTGGGCATCGTTACTAAGCTTGCAGATCTTGCCTCAAAACTGTGAAACGTTTTTCCACTGCCATTAACATAGGCAGATGGGTTTTAATGCAGTCTTTATAACTCAAAATAGTTTTTTAGTCTAGTAAGGAGCGTTCAATGCCTCAGGATTTTTATCTTTAAAAGAAGGATGATACTAGTGCTTTCCTCAAAAGAGTGTTTTGAGAATTGAGAAATCAGTGAATTAATTAACATAATGTGATCAGAACCACACCTGCTACATGGAAAGAGTTCAGCAAGGGTTAGCAATTTTCTTCCCTTCCCTCCCTCCCTTTCCTCTCCTCTTTTTTCTTTCCATCTGTCTGTTATCATCCTTCTTAGATTCTAGTCCAGGATCCATCTTTTTCTTATTTGTCAAATCACCTAAATATTGAATGGCCTTAGTTTCTTCAGAGATAGAATAAAATTATTCTGTAAGGATTATCAGTGTCTTCTGGTAACTGAGAAATGAAATCCTTTGTATTAAGTTTGCTTTTCAGGCCTCATGTTATTGTAGTGGTTCTTAGAATAATAGTCATACTTCCCTTACCTAGGAGCACTGGGTGGCACAGTGATTAAAGCACTAAACTGGTAACCAAAAGGTCAGTGGTTTGGACCCACCAGCTGTTTCATGAAAGAAAGATGTGTGAGGATTTATAGCCTTGGAAACTCTATGGGGCAGGTTCTGCTATGTCCGGTAGGGTTACTGGGAGTAGGAATCTACTTGAGAGCAGTGGGTTTGGCTTTGGTTAGTTGACCTGCTGGAGATAACCGTGGAGCTGGTTTAAATGGATTTTTACCACATTTATACAAATGAACAGAAACAGAACACATCTGGAATATATCAAAGTGAATTAAGTTATCATTGTGTTGGTGGCATTTGAAACTTCTGGAATCAATACCCACCATATGCAGACATGAAGCCTTGGTGAATGTTTGCTGGATCAAAAACCAGGACATTTGATTTGTCAGTTTTGTGCTTTCCCCCTGGAAAACTGAAGAAGAGTTGATGCTTTTGAGCTGTGGTGCTGGCGGAGAATGCTGAAGGTACTATGGACTGCTAAAAGAACTAACAGATCTGTCCTGGAGGAAGTGCAGCCAAAATGCTCCTTAGAAGCAAGAATGGCCAGACTTTGTCTCACGTATACTTTGGTCATGTTGTCAGAAGGGACCATTCCCTGAAGAAGGATGTCATGATCAGTAAGGTGGAGGGTCAACAAAAGAGGGAAAGGCCTTTGACGAGATAGAGTGACACGGTGGCTGCGATGATGGGCTCAAGTATAGCAGGGATCATGGAGCTGGCGTGGGATCGGGCAGTGTTTCATTCTGCTGTGCATGGGGCCGCTATGAGTCGGAGACCACTCGACGGCACCTAACAACAACAACAACAACCTGGAAAACCCCAATCTCGTGTGAAACTCTAGTTAATCATGAGAACTCTCTCTTGACCACTGTCTGTTGAGCTTATTCTTCGGAGGTGCATTGCATATCATTTGGGTAAATAACTTCACTTTAAACGTGATTTAAAAGAAAGTAGAACATCTCAGTGAATTTGTTCATTATATGTACATCCAACCCTGACATGTTGTTGAGTGACTCCAACCCAAGGTGACTTAGGTACAACAGAATGGAATGATGCCCGGTCCTGCATCATCCTCACAATTGCCAGCATGTTTGTGTCCTTTGCTGTGACTTGAACTTTTGTGCCAACCCATCTCATGAGGGTCTCCCACATTCATTGGCCCTCTACATCACCAAACATGGTGTCTTCCTCTAGTGATCATAAGTCCCTCCTGATTATGTGTCCAAAGCAAGTTGGGTAATGTTCTGTTGTTGTTATTGGCCTTCCTAGTCTGTCTTTGTCTGGAAGTGCCACTGAAATTTGTCCACCCTGGGTGACCCTGCAGGTATTTGAAGGAATGATGCAGTAGCTTCCAGCTATGAGATGGTCCCTTTTTTCATTCTCTTTTATACTGGAATGTTCTTGTTATAACTGCAGTGTGCTGCTTTCCTCAGACTCTGGGTGCAGCTCAGGTGTCATCCTCCTGAAACTTGCCCTGACCTTTTTCTGATGCCTTGTTTTCCTTTGAAAAGCAGTCACTCCCTCTTAACCATCTCATGGTCCATCCTTCCCATGGCCACCTGTTCTGGTCCTCTAGTGCCACTCTAACAGAAAATACCACAAGTGGATGGCTTTAACAAACAGGGATTTATTCTCTTCCAGTTTGGGAAGCTAGAAGTCTGAGTTTAAAGTGCTAACTCCAGGGCCTGGGTGAAGGCCCCTCAACCTTGGCCTTCAGCTCTGCCTCTTGCTCCCGGCCCACTGAAGCTGGAGGCATCTCTTAACTCAAGCAGCTGCTGGCTGCTGAGGCTGACAAACGCAAGTTCAACAAGTAAAATGGCACAGTCCCAAAATTATCAAGCAGCATGGCATACCACTAGTTCAAGTCCAGAAACAGTCTCAAGATCAGTAGACAACATGGCAGGCTACTGAATGAAGATCTGACCAAATGCAGGGCCCAAGCATGCCAAAAAGCTCTAGATCCTTCTCACAGTGACTTCTTACATACTGGAAGCAGACCACACCGCTAAGGCAGCCACTTAGCTGCTTACGGTACATTCTACCATGGAGTTGATTACCAGTTTCCTCATGGGGAAAAACTACATCCAGCTGCCCAGCCACTCAAAACCAGGCCTAGCCAAGCTGACACAACCTTAACTACCATACCACTCTAGCTGTTTGGTGGGGTATATGTGTCTGCACCCTCTACTACCTGGATTCATCAGTCAATTATTTAAAAACAATCAACCTGTAACATTTATCATTTGGGATGCTTTGAGATAACACTGACTTTTTTTTTTTTCCTCCCATGCTAGTACTTTTTTCTCCATTCAGGCAGATAACAAAGGACAAACTAATTGAAAGATACTTGAATGTGTTTGATTGACTTGTGCTTGGTGTTTGTCCTATCAGAGATCCTATCTGTATGGGCACCATCTATTCTGAAAAGTAGAGCTGTGTGTTTGGGGTAGTTTTGCAAAAATATCTGTATGATGTTGAATAAAAAATGAAATTCTCTTTGAGTTTCCATTTCTTCATTTGTAAAATTGGTGAGTTGAAGGAATCACATGGGATGAAATGACTGTTAAAGATACTTCCAGTGATAACATTTAATGTTGTGATGTAGTAAAAGAGTATTTATAAGAAAGCAAAAGATAAAATTATAAAAATTTATATTTGTAATGTGCTCTTATACTCATTGACATTGAACATGACTAGGTAACAGGTGACCATTACTCAGCACTAGTAAGGAGGGAAAGAACCCTGGTAGCACAGTGGTTAAGCACTCAGCTACTAACCAAAAGTGACATCTTTGCTTATTATTATTATTCACTAATTTGTATTGTGTTTTTTATTTTAAAACATATTTTATATTGCTGCTAGTTTTTCAAATAAATAATATTCAGTACTCACACTTTTTTTTTTTTTTTAACTTTTCCCTTCACCCAAGTTTATGTGTCTACCCTCTAATTAGTGGTTTACCCTCCCTACACCATCTACCCAGCATCTTTGCTTTTGAACACATACAGGAGGTCTTTTACAGCAGATTGGACCCATCTGGAATGTTGTTGGATTTCTTGAATGCTGTTGCCATGGTTGTTGATTATGAATTCAAGTAAAATGAAATCCTAGAAAACTTCAGTTTTTCTTTGTTCATCATGATATTGCTTATTGGACCAATTGTGAGGATTTTTGTTTTCTTTATTTTGAGATATGATTCATACTGAAACCTGTACTCTTTGGTCTTCATCAGTGTGGTAGTTAAATTTGTATGTCAGCTTGGCTGGGCCTGGTTCAGCTGGTGGTAGTTATTCCCATGATGAGACTGGCAATCAACTCCATGGTGGAATCTACCGCAAGCAGCTGAGTAGCTGCCTTTGGGATGTGGTCTGCTTCCTGTATATAAGGAGAAGCCTTGGAGATAGTCTCTAGCTTGTGGCACACTTGGATCTTGCATGTAGCCAAGTCGTTGTTCAGCAGCCTGCCATGCTCTGCTGATCTTGGAACTTTCGATGGACTTAAATTAACGGCCTGCCTTGTGGTTTGGTAACATCGGGACTGTGCCATTTTATTTGTTGCCCTTGGGCTTGTTAGCCTCAGCAGCCAGAAGCTGTCTGAGTGAAGAGATGCCTCTAGCTTCAGTGGGCCAGGAGCGAGAGGTAGAGCTGAAGCCCAAGGTTCAGGGGCTTTCCCACAGCCCCTACAGCCTGGCACTTGGAACTCGGACTTCTAACCTCCGAACTGTAAGAGAATAAACTCCTGCTTGTTAAGGCCATCCCATGGGTGCTATATTCCTATCAGAGCGACACTAGGGAACCAAAACAATCAGTAAGTGCTTCAAGTCATCTTCACTTTCAGGAAGCAAAGTTGTGTTACCTGCACATTGCTGGTTGTTAATGTCACTGTTGTTGTGAGGTGCTGTCGAGTCGTCTCTGACTCATGGTGACCCTATGCACAGTGGAACGAAACACTGCCTGGTCTTGTGCCAGCCTCATGATCCTTCCTATATCTGAGCCCATCGTTGCTGTCACTGTGTCTGTCCATCTCATTGAGAGCCTTCCCCTTCTTCATTGACCCTCTACTTTACCAGGAATGACATCCTTCTCCAGGGAAAGGCTCCTTCTGACAACATGACTAAAGTAGGTGAGACGAAGTCTGGCCATTCTCGCTTCCAAGGAGCATTCCGGCTGCACTTCTCCCAGGACAGATTTGTTAGTCCTTTTAGCAGACCACGGTACTCTTAGCATTCTTCTCCAACACCACAACTCAAAAGCATCAACTTTTCTTCAGTCTTCCTTATTGTCCAGCTCTCACGTGCATATGAGGCGATTGAAAATACCATGGCTTGGGTTAGGTGCACCTTAGTCTTCAACGAGGTATCTTTGCTCTTCATCGCTTGAAAGGGGTCTTTTGCAGCAGATTTGCCTAGTGCTATATGTTGTCTGATGTCTTGACTGTTGCTTCCACTGGTGTTGATTGCAGAACCAAGTAATATGAAGTCTTGACAACTTCAATCTTTTTTTCCACTTATCGTGATGCTGCTTATAGGTCCAGTTGTGAGGATTTTTGTTTTCTTTATATTGAGGTGTAATCCATACTGTAGACTGTAGTCTTTAATCTTTATCTGTAAGTACTTCAAGTCATTCTCACTTTCATCAAGCAAAGCTATGTCATCTGCATATCGCAGGTTGTTAATGAGTTTTCCCCCAATCCTGATGCCACATTTTTCTTCATATAATCCAGCTTCTTGGATTATTTGCTCAGCATACAAGGTGAATAAGTATGGTAAAAGGATACAACTCTGACACACTCCCCTCCTGATTTTAAACCATGAAGTATCCCCTTGTTCTGTTCAAATGACAGCCTCCTGATCTATGTACAGGTTCCTCATGAGTACAATCAAGTATTCTGGCATTCCCATTCTTCTCAATGTTATCCATAATTTCTTATGATCCACATAGTCAAATGCTTTTGCATAGTCAATAAAACATAAGTAAACATCTTTCTGGTATTCTTTGCTTTCAGCTAAGATCCATCTGACATCAGCAATTATATCCCTCATTCCATGTGCTCTTCTG
>NW_006922168.1:1124968-1128773 GCF_000298275.1 Orycteropus afer afer
CCCAACCTTCCTTCCGAGGAGTGGCTGGTGGGTTTGAACCACCAGCCGTCTGGTTAGCAGGCAAGTGTCTTAGCCACTATGCTATCAGAGCTCTCCCTTAGTTGTTCCTAATCCCTCTGCGCCTGCCTACATCAGGCAACGGCCTTAAAATAGAGCCACCCACAAGTGGAAAGCAGCCCTCAAGCCCCGGCCTGCCTACCTCAGGCCCTGGCCTTATTGTAGAGGCTCACCCAAATGAAAAACAGCCTCCAAGCCTCGGGCCCACCTACCTCAGGTCCCAGCCTTAATAAAGAGCTGCCCGCAAGTGAAAAGCAGCCCCCAGCTCCAGGCCCACCCACCTCAGGCCCTGACCTTAATAAAGAGCCACCCCCAAGGAAAAAGCAGCACCTAGCCATGGGCCTGCCTACCTCAGGCCCTGGCCTTATTGTAGAGGCTCACCCAAATGAAAAACAGCCTCCAAGCCTCGGGCCCACCTACCTCAGGTCCCAGCCTTAATAAAGAGCTGCCCGCAAGTGAAAAGCAGCCCCCAGCTCCAGGCCCACCCACCTCAGGCCCTGACCTTAATAAAGAGCCACCCCCAAGGAAAAAGCAGCACCTAGCCATGGGCCTGCCTACCTCAGGCCCCGGCCTTAATATAGAGCCACCCCCAAGCAAAAAGCAGCCTCCAGACCCCAGGCCCTGGTTGTTAATGGGTCTTCCTCTACTCCTGATGCCATATTCTTTTTCATATGTCCAGTTTCTCGGATTATTTTCTCAGCATAGAGATTAAGTATGGTGAAAAGACATAGCTCTGATGCACACTCTTCCTGATTTTAGACCATGGAATATCTTCTTGTTCTATTGAGATAACTGCCTCTTGGTTTATGTACAGGTTTCTCATGAGCAGAATTAAGTGTTCTGGAATTCCTATTCTTTGCAATGTTATCCATAATTTGTTACAATCCACACAGTAGAATGCCTTTATGTAGTCAATAAAACACAGGTAAACATCTTTTTGGTATTCCTTGCTTTCAGCCAAGATCCATCTGACATCAGCAATGATATCCCTCATTCCACATCCTCTTCTGAATCCAGCTTGAATTTCTGGCAGTTCCCTGTTAATGTATCACTGCAACCATTTTTGAAATTACCCTCAGCAAAATTTTACTTCTGTGTGGTAATGATACTTCTCAGTAATTTCCTCATTCTGTTGGATCCCCTTTCTTTGGAATGGAAACCAATATGGATCTCTTGCATTGAGTAGGCCAGGTAGCTGTCTTCCAAATTTCTTGCCATGGATGAGTGAGTACCTTCAGGGCTGCATCCATTTGTTGAAACTTCTCAATGGGTATTCTGTCAATTCCTGGAGCCTTTTTCTTTTTTTCCCGCCAGTTCCTTTAGTCCAGCTTGGACTTCTTTCTTCAGTGCCCCTGGTTCTTGATCATATGGTACATCCTGAAATGGTTGAACATAGACAATTCTTTTTGGTACACTGACTCTGTGTAGAAGACTTCCATCTTTTTTGAAGCTTCCTTTATTGTTCAATATTTTGCCCTTAGAATCCTTCAGTATTATATATAACTCAAGGCTTGAATTTTTTCTTCAGTTATTTTAGTTCCAGAAATACTGAGAGTGTTCTTCCCTTTTGGTTTTCTAATTCCACGTCTTTGAATATTTCATTATAATACTGTACTTTGTCTTTTCAAGCCACTCTATGAAATCTTTTTATCTCATCATTTCTTACATTTGCTTTAGCTACTCTCCATTCAAGAGCAGTTTTCAGAGACTTTTCTGACATCAGTTTTGGTCTTTTCTTTTTTTCCTGTCTTTTAAATGACCTTTTGCTTTCTTCATATATGATATCCTTGATGTCATCCCATAACTCATATGATCTTCAGTCATTAGTGTTTGTTGCTTCAGATCTATTTTGACAATGACGTCTAAACTCAGGTGGGATATGCTCAAGGTTGTATTTTGGCTTGTGGACTTATTTTAATTTTCTTCAGCTTCAACTTCAACTTGAATATGAGCAGTTGATGGTCTGTTCCTCAGTTGGCCCCTGGCGTTGTTCTGGCTAATGGTATTGAGTTTCTTCATTGTCTCTTTCCATAGATGTAGTTGATTTGATTCCTGTGTATTCTGCTGTCAGTAGGCTATTCTCTGTGACCTGAGTGGATAATATAAATTTCAAGGTTTCTGGAACTGGAGGGAGTAGGAAAATTCAAGGTTGAAGGCAGAAGACTTGCTGATGAAGAAGCAGAAATAAGATAAATGCCTTCTTGGAGGTGGTGAAGGTGGGGATGTGAAGAGCTGAGCAGGTATAGTGTATATCTAGGACAAAGTAGCCACATTTGGGAGGCATAAGAGTGTACTGTGAAAGTATAGGGTCACTATGAGTCGGAATCGACTCCATTGCAATGGGTGGGTTGGTTGGTTGTGAAAGTGTTGGCGAAATGATGGTGTTGCTGAGTCTTTATAAGGCTGATGGCAAAGAGGAGGCAGCAGGGCGTTTAGAGTTATCGATCAAGTGTTGTTGCTGTCTCTCACAGACTCAAACCACCAAGGGCAGTTCTCACACTTGAGGCTGCATGAATATCACTTTAGGAACCCGTTAAATAAAATGCAGGTTCCTCGAAGTCACTCTCTGATGATGGATGATGTTTCACGAGGTCTCGGGTGAGGCCCAAGTATCTGCCTTTAATCAAATACACCAGGTGTTGCTGGCAGTACTTTGATCATAATTTGAGATCCTCTGCCCTAAAGGAGGCGAGACTTGCCCTCTTAGGTCACTCAGTTTAGAGGGGCAGAGTGGGGAGTGGGACCCTGATCTCTTTTTTACGTGTCTTTCCAGAGTATGACGCCTATTGGAAACCTGAGGACCTAATCATGTTAGTCCACATGTCAGAAATGGGCAATAGATTTATAGGTCATTCACTTATAAATGCAGCACCTTCCCCCCAAACTCAAACCAGTTGCCTTTGAGTCAATTTTAACTCCTAGCAACTCCTATGGGCCGAGTACAGCTGGCTCCCCAAGCAGATATCAGAGACTTTCCCCTCAGACACCTCTGGGATGGTTTGAACTCCCAACCTTTCAAGCAGTTGTTAAGGTCTTAACCTTTGGCCCCACCCAGGGACTCCTGAATACAGTACAATTTTCCTTATTTCACGGACAGATCCACAATTTGTGGTTTGATAGAAATTGCTTTTAAAGAGAAAGCTCGAGTCTCTAAAGAAAAGGCTTGTTACTTATATTTATTTAAAAATATTCACATGCAGAACAGTAGGGAAAATTTCAACCTACTCAGAACCATCTATTTCATAATCACTATTAGTTGAGAAGCATTTTTCTCTCTTCAACAAACGCTGTTTCCTAAGGAGTATCAGCAGGCAACACTGTGCTTAGTTCTAGTTCAGCTATCTAGACAATTGAAATTTAAAAATTACCTGTCCTCAAACATTTAGGGGCATCACTACATCAGATGGTCATAAGTCTCCCCCCCAACGCACACACCAGCCATTAGTGGAAATGTATAAGGAAATAGAACGCAAAGGGATGGTTGCCATTGCTAGATTCTTGATATGTGTCGAGAAGAGAATGTCACTGCAGTATGGTACTTTCTGAAAAGCTATCTGTCACTGAAGCTAAATTTTGATGGCTTGGCAAATCTCATTAGCTAGAAAATTCACTAAAATTTGAGTGGCGTATTCAGAATTGGCAGCTAGCACTTGGAGTTTTCAGCAAGTCAGTAAGTGGGTAGTTCTGAAAATGGATGGACATGTATATATTTTATTGATAACATTAAATAACACTTCATATAGCTTTT